>NW_016805132.1:172262-186672 GCF_001698545.2 Rhinopithecus bieti | reverse complement strand
TTTTTTTTAATGAGACAGAGTCTCACTCTGTTGCCAGGCTGGAGTGCAGTGTCACCACCTCAGCTCACTGCAAGCTCTGCCTTCCAGGTTCAAGCAATTCTCCTGCCTCAGCCTCCCAAGTAGCTGGGACTACAGGTCTGCACCACCACGCCCAGCTAATTTTTGTATTTTTAGTAGAGATGGGGTTTCACCATGTTGGTCAGCATGGTCTGGATCTCTTGACCTCGTGATCTGCCTGCCTTGGACTCCGAAAGTGCTGGGATTACAGGCTTGAAGCACCACACCCAGCCCACATTTCTTCTTGACACTAGTAACAACTGTAGCATCTTTACGTTCAACTGAACTCTATCAGTGTAACATATGTTAAGAAAATTCATCATGTAAAAATGACTCCATGATTTCCCCTGTCCTTACTTGTAAATTCTCCATGTATTCTGGTTCAAGGGCATCAGATTTAGCAAAATTCACAAAAATCATGTGGATACAAATCCACTATTTTACTTGGACTTAATTTGATTTTTTTTTCTGTTAGAGTTGCTTGTTTTCATATCATTTAACTAGTTGCATTAGCATTAAATTAGTAAGCCTTTTCATTACATTTCATCTTGTTATTATTTAATGCTTATTCTGGTAGTATATTTAAACTGGGTCCATTTCTCTGATTGTTGTGCAGCCAAATATACATACAGAAACTATGAAAGTATCCCTAAAGAGTTAATTCCCATTTCTCTATCACTACAATGAGTTTTTCAGTATTAATGTGACAAAGAGTATAAATCAAAATACTCTGTCTGGCATTTTAAGCTCTACTTAGTGTGCTTCAAAAGGGAAAAGTGGAACAATTTAGAGTTCATCAATTATATCGCATTAAATTAGCCTCCATCATTGGCTTGGCTCGACAGCCTTCATCTATTTTAATTTAAGACAGAAAGGACAGCCAAGTACAGGATAGTAGGAAAGACACGGTCAAAAGGTGGCTCTGTCTTCTTAGTTATAAAAAATGCTTTGTTTTTATAGCATTAAGATAGGCATTAAGATAAAGACCTCTAACTCAAATAACATTCCAAAATAGCATATCATATATGTCATAATATTTACATTAATAAAAGTAAATTATAATAGAATTCTGTATGTAACACACATAAATTTTTTATTGATTAAAAAAATAGGCCAGGTACAGTGGTTTATGCCTATAATCCTAATACTTTGGGAGGCTGAGGCAGGTGGATCACTTGAGCTCAGGAGTTTGAGACCAGCCTGGGCATCATGGTGAAACTTTGTCTTTACAAAAAATACAAAAATTAGCTGGGTGTGGTGGTATGCATCTGTAGTCCCAGCTACTCAGAAGGGTGAGGTGGTGGAATCACTTTAGCCCAGAAGGTGGAGGCTGCAGTGAGCCATAATCACTCCAGCCTGAGGAACAGAGCAAGATCCTATCTCAAAAAAACACATAATATGCTTGTATGTAAAGTATAAATTCCAACTGTGATATTCTGTTAACATGGCAGAATACATTGGTTCTTTAAACAAATTTACAAGGAAAAAAACACACTAAAAAGTGGGGAAAGGACATGAACACTTTTCAAAAGACATACATGTGGTCAACAATTACATGAAAAAAAGCTCAACATCACTGATCATTAGAGAAATGCAAATCAAAACCACCATGAGACACTGTCGCACACCAGTCAGAATGGCTATGACATAGTTTGGCTTTGTGTTTCCACCCAAATCTTATCTCAAATTGTAATCCCCACATGTCAGAGAAGGGGCCAGGTGGGAAGTGACTGGATCATGGGGGTGGATTTTCCCCCTTGCTGTTCTCATGATAGTGACTGTGTTCTCGTGAGATCTGGTGGTTTTAAAGTGTGGCATTTCCCCTCCCAGCTCTCTCTCTCTCTCTCTTGCTCTGACATGTGATGACTGTACCTGCTTCCCCTTTGCCTTCTGCTATGATTATAAGTTTCCTGAAGCCTCTCAGCCATGTGGAACTGTGAGTCAATTAAACCTCTTTTCATCATAAATTACCCAGTCTCAAGTAGTTCTTTATGGCAGTGTGAAAATGGACTGATACAGGCTATTATTAGAAAGTCAAAAAATAACAGATGCTAGCAAGGTTGTGGACAAAAAGGGATGCTTATACACTGTTGGGAGTGTAAGATAGTTCAACCATTGTGGAAGACAGTATGGAGACTCCTCAAAGACCTAAAAGTAAAAATATCATTCGATCCAGCAATCCTGCTACTGGGCATATACCCAAAGGAACATAAATCATCCTATTATTTTGTTTTGTTTTGGTTTTTGAGACAGGGTCTCTATCTGTCAACCAGGCTGGAGTGCAGTGGCATGATTTTGGCTCACTGAAACCTCTGCCACCCAGGCTCAAGCAATCCTACTTCAGCTTCCTGAGTAGCTGGGATTATAGGCACATGCCACCAGGCCCAGCTAATTAAATCATTCCATTATAAAAACCATGCACACATATGCTTATCACAGCACTGTTCACAATAGCAAAGACATGGAATCAACCTAAATGAGCATCAATGCTAGACTGGATAAAGAAAATGTTGTACATATACACCATGGAATACCATGCAGCCATAAAAATTGAATAGAGTTGTATCATTTCAGGAACATGGATGGAGCTGCAAGACATTATCCTTAGCAAACTAAACTAACGCATTCATTCTTCAACTATTGTGATGTTACCATTAAATGGCTGGGAATAGTCAATGAATTTCTTATTATTTTATAATCTTTATCATTACCTAAGCATCAACAGGTAAATGTTCTTTATTTTTATTCAATTTAATATCCTTAGTATTTTCTTTGTTTATAGTATAGAAAATGATGATATTGTTCTAATATATAAGGTTATCAACATAATGAATGTGCAATTCATACTGAATGTAGATTACAATACAAATCACATTGACTCTTCATGGGTTTTAGAATGACATCATGTTAGGTTTAAAATATTGAAAGCTTGGACTGAATGCTAGGAGATTCAAATAATAACTTACCCATTACTAACTTCACCTTCCATCTTTGAAAAAAAAGAATGTTGAAATATTATTTATAAATACTTCATACTTTTCAGAATAAAACTCCTATAAAAATAAGCAGTAGTATTATCACATTATTGAATTCCAGTGCTGTTTAAATTCCCAGCTTTGATAATGGCTCCTTGAATTTGGACCTGACTCATGAGCATAAAAAATTCTCCTTCAGATTTGTACTAAATAGCCAAAATTGAATTTGGGAGAACTCAGGGTATTGACAATGGTCCTTTTCTAAATTAATAAAGGGTTTGGAATTTTCTTTTTTTGTTTTCTTTTCTTTAAAAAAATGTGTTAGTTGATCTTTGAGCACCGTTTTGAAAGTATCACTCTTATTTCATGAAAATCAGTATTCTTTCGGTATTTAGGAAATATTAACTAAATCCAAACCACATTTCTCAACCCCTTTTATCTCTAAGGATTCATAAAAATGGATGAAGATTGTGTGATTGTGTGTGTGTGTGTGAGATAACATTTGTAAAAAAACAAACAGGAAAAATAGAATGCACTCAATCACTTGAAATTGCATTTCTACCATCCTCCACCTTCCCAAAATAAAGCAAGAAAAGTGAATCTATTATTTAGACTAGTTATAGAAAGTGCCTTATTCCCACCTGGGGAAATGCCTTACCAAATGAAGCTTCATTTTTATAGTCTCATTGTGTTCCACTCACAATTTTGTTAGTTGCATTGAACATCAAATCATGTTTAAATAAGCTTTAGTACTCTCCAAAATATCATTTATTTGCTATCAAGAATCTAAAAGGATGTCAGAAATAACATTCAGTATACACAAAATGAATATAGCAGTATCCGTGTCTTTGAAAATATATTTTATATATAAATTCAAAAGTCATGCTTTGCATAGCTGTTTACATTATGAAAAGTTTTAACATTGCTGCCTGAATTTTACTTTAATCAAGATATTTGTCTAGTATTTACTTCCTAAGAACTCATCCACATTAGTTCCATAATGTCGAGCATCCAAAGTCTTTCTATAATAAATTGTATGTATTCAGAACATGCTTTTACATATTAAACATTTTATTTTTTGAATTCATATATGCCTATATTTTTCAGTAACTTATTACTATAAATATGAATATATTTGTAAACACAACCAATCATCAGGTCTAGTTTTTATACACCAATATAGGGTGGGAAGTGTGTGTGTGTGTGCGCGCGTCTGCGTAGACTGTAGGAGTAGAAGTGAAAAATTGGGAAGTTATATTTGGGAACAGAAAATGGCAAATAGAAAGAGGCATAGATAAGGAACAAGTACTATGATTTAGGGATTACAAATGGGTTACTATACAGATAGTCATTTGGTATTATGACTCCATACTATATGGATAGTCATTTGACTTACATTATATTTTCCATTCATAGGAGAATTAAAAGCCAGTAGGCTTCTGGCCCCGTATGCCTAGCACCCTCCTGTCAAAAACAGCCATGTGATGTTTAATTATGTTTCTGGTCAATGATGGACTGTATATATTACAGGGCTCCCATGAAATTATAATGGAGCTACCCTATGTATGTGTGCCCAATTTTTATCTTATATAAAGCATTACTGCATTTTTACTCTACTTAATTTTATATTTAGATACACAAATACTTATCATTGTGTTCTAGTTGTTTACAGTATTCAGTACAGTAACACGCAACACAGGTTTGTAGCCCGAGAGCAATAGGCCATACCGTATAGCCTAGGTGTGTAGTAGGCTATCCCATCTGAGTTTCTTCAAGGAAACTCTATGACATTCACACTATGATGAACTTGCCTAATGAGGCATTTCTCAGAAGGTATCTTTTCATTAGGTGATGCATGATTGTATAGCGTTTTTAATGTCAAACTTGTCTTACATTTCAGCTTGTGAGTAATTTGGTTTGGACAAAAGATACTGAAGCTAACAAAAAGCACAAAGCCAATATTCTATAGAAGAAATGTAGAACAGCCATTGGATAAATAGATTTGTCTGGTTCAATAGCTCTGCTAAATCTCAGCCAGTATTTGCTTACATGAAATAGTGATGCATTTAGAACTCTTAGACTATTGGTAACAACCTGAATTTAAGTCCCATTTCATTTCTGCCCATAATAGGATATTAAACCAGAAATATATGTAAAAACATTTTTTAAAAAGTAGTTACCTTTCAGCCATTTAAATAGTAACAAAACTAATACTATATATAATCATAAAGGGGCTGGTGAAATGCCCTTATTTGAATGGAATCTTTCCTTTTATTGTTACATATAAACTTATCTAATTAATTTAGGGAAGAATTTTCCACAAAAATGCTCTTCAGTACATAAATATATCAAATATCAATGATCTTGCTCGGTGCCTTTTTAAGGATATGGCAACTTGGAAGCAATATTGCCTATTATAAAGAGGGACTTTGCATTCAAAAGAGGTTATGAAAAAACAAGGACTCTTCTTTACTCATAGGTTATATCTTTGGCCAAATGATAATGATCTTAGCATCACACATACATTGAACAATAAGCTAGAAATACTCTGTTCTAAAATATCAACATCTTCTACAACTATGACTTGTTTTTTATAACTATTTTCTACATATTATTTATATTGGATTTCAGTATGTTAAAATACATTCTAAATAAGTAAATAAAATGTTTTAAAATACATTCTATGAATCTCTTATAGGATTATATTTCATTTTATTTCAAATTTTTAAAAAATTATTTTACGGATTTAGAAATACAAATGCTATTATACAACATAGATATGTTAAGGGATCATTTTTAGAGTACTAGAACAATCTAACATCAGTTGTCAAGTTAAACTTTTCAGGGCCCATAGGCTCATAAATGTAATACAGTGACCTTCACCTGTAATGTACCTAGAACAATATATGCTTTGGGTTCATGGCTCCTGACTGAAACTTTGTATACTTTCAGAGATATATGTCAATTTATTCTTCCTGCGCAATCTTGTTTGCTAATCATTATTCCTGAACTCCTGCTTTACAAGTCTAGCAATCAAAGAATAGTTCTGTCTGCAATTAGATCCTCAGAGCAATAGGGTCCCATCAGGCACCTATTAGCTTCATACATTATTAACAAGAGTTCAGTTGTTTAATAGCCAAAACTTTGCCTTACTATAGTTGGAGGAAATAGTTTTTCTTTAATTTGTTAAAGAATTAGGAATTTAAATTGTATTATTTGATTCAACTCTAGAAAAAAGTTTCAGAACCTCACCACGTCAAAACTGCCTCAATGGTGAAGTTAAGAATTTTATATTTGGCTTTGTCAAAATGACACAAAAGAGCACTAGCAACAAAACTAAAATTGTCAAGTGGGATTACACCAAACTAAGAAACTTCTGCACAGCAAAGGAAACAATCAGCAAAATGAAAAGGCATAGTTTTGGAGAAAATATTTGCAAACTATGTATCTGGTAAATGACTAATATCCACAAAATATAAACAAAATCGACAAGCAAAAACAACAACAAAATTTAAAAATGAAAATAAGAAAAAAGAAAAGAAATTTAAAAATGAACACAGGAACTGAATAGATTTTTTTTTTCTTTTTTCAGACAGGGTCTGCCTCTGTCACTCAGGCTGAAGTGCAGTAGCGTGATGATCTCAGCTCACTGCAACCTCTGCTTCCAGGGCTCAAGCCATCCTCTCAACTCAGCCTCCCAAATAGCTGGGACTACAGGCATGCATCACCATGCCCAGCTAATTTTTGTATTTTTTGTAGAGAGGGAGTTTTGGCTTGTTGCCCAGGCTGGTCTCCAATTCTTGAACTCAGGTGATCCACGTGCCTCGGCCTCCCAAAGTGCTGGAATTACAAGCGTGAGCCACCACACCTGGCCTGAATAGATATTTTTTCAAAGAAGGTATACAAATGGCCAAAATATATATGAAAAGGTGCTCAACTTTAGTACCCACCAGGGAAATACAAATCAAAATAATGAACTATCACCTCACACCTGTTAGGATGCCTATTACCCAAATAGCAAAAGATAATCAATGTTGGTAAGGAAGTAGAGAAAAAGGAACCCTTGTACCTTGTTTGTGGGAATGTAAATTGGTACAGGCACTATGGAAAACACTATGGAAGTTCCTTAAGGTTAAAAATAAGAACACTGGTTCAAGATGGCTAACTACAGACATTGGACACCTGCTCTCTCCAGAAGAAAGCACCAAAATTATGAGTAGATAGTCATACCTTGAATAGAACATCTAGGAAAGAACACTAATGTCCAACAGAGATGCCACAGGAAACACCTGAGGCAGAGAAGGAAAAGGCACCCAGCAGCCAGCTCAGAGAAGGTCGGCTTGGGAGCCCCAAGGGGCTTGGTATTACAGGTAAAGAGTAATTCAGCAGTCCACATCTCTACTGTGGACTGCTACAATTTGAGCAATGGGAGAGTTCTTATACCCACACAAATCCTGACACTAGCATGGGGGGTGATTTGCAGGGTCCATGAGAGCAATGCTCCAGAAAGAGGACTTGCACATGGTCACTCATTCCTGTCCCTGCCAAGACCTAAGCAGCAGCGGCAGCTGGGCACACTTGTGAGGGCACAGTTGCCATGGGACTGCATCCTGCTCTGGGCATCATAGCCCCCATATCTCTACATCCCATGAGCCCCAACTGACATCTCTCAGTGTCCACCCAGAGAGGTAAAGTGGCACAGTGTTGGCTGGATCCAAAGATTCTGCAGAGTCCCCAATACTCTGGTCCAGAGGTCTCCAACCTCTGGGCCACAGACTGGTACCTGATCGTGGCTTGTTAGAAACCAGGCCACACAGCAAGAGATGAACAGTGGGTGAGTGAGCATTACCATCTGAGCCCCACTTCTTGTCAGATCAGCAGGGGCATTAGATTCTCACAGGAGTGAGAACACTATTGCAAACTGCCTCTGAGGGATCCAGGTTGTGTGCTCCTTATGAGAATCTAACTAATGCCTGATGATCTGAGGTGGAACAGTTTCATCCTAAAAGTATCTCCCCACCTACTCATCCCCATCTATAGAAAAAATGTCTTCCAGGAAACTGGTCCCAGGTTCCAAAAAGGTTGGGGACTGCTGCTGTAATCCACAGGGAGCACTATTACCTGGGGAAAGGATGGTACAGTGTACCATCCTTGGGGCAAAGGAAACAAAGCACATGCTTTTCAGAGGACAAGACCTCCACGTCTGGGACGATGAGAAGTGACTCTGTCTCCAGCAGTAGTGCAAATTTTGTACTTGGCCTTGCAAGCAGAGAGTGAGATCCCCTCTCACCAGCAAAGTGACCTCTCTGCTAGGGCTCATATGTAGGGAGTAGGACATCTTCTTTCCCTCTGCACACTGTTACAAGTACAGCCATTGCTGCTGCCACTGGAGGCTGAGGTGCATGAACAGAGGCTGCCTGTGTGGGGCTATGAATAGCAACTGTGCTCCCACTGATGGTGTGGCCCCAGCGACCAGGACAGTGTGTGACACGCAGGGTCCCTCCCCACCTCTACAGCACCGTTGCTGCAGAGAGCAGGACAGCCTGAGAGATGTGTGTCTGGGGCTATGAATGGTGACCCCACACTACAGCCACTATCAACACCAGTGCACACTGATCAAGACCCAGAGATACATACTTTCCTGGCCCACTGCTGCCACTACCAGCATCCAAGCAAGCAGCCACCTAGAGGCCTAAGAATCCGTCTGTCTGGTCTTGCTAATACTGGTGCCAGTGTATGCTGCTCTGTGGCCCAATATCAAGCATGCTTGTCCCACTGCTGCCAATATGGGCATAGCAAGATAAGGACAGTTCTTAGAGGAAAATTTCTTTAAGCAAATGAAAATGAAAACACAACATATGAAAGCATAACATACTGTGTTTTGTGGGACACAAAAACAAAGCAGTGCTAAGAGGCAAGTTTTTAGCAATAAATGCCTACATAAAAAAAGCCAAAAAGATTTCAAATGAACAATCTAATAATGCATCCCAACAATCTAATGATGCATCTCAAGGAGCTAAAAAAGCAAGAACAAACCACACAAAAAATCTGTAGAAGAAAGAGCCAAGTTGGAGGCATCATACAACTTGACTTCAAAACATATTATTAGGCTATGGTAAACAAGGCAGCATGGTATTGGTATAAAAACAGACACATAGACCCACAGAACAGAATAGAGAACCCAGAAACAAATGGAAATATTTACAGCCAACTGATCCTCAACAAAGCTACCAAGAACATACACTAGGGAAAGGATACTCTCTTCAATAAATGGTATTGGGAAAGCTAGATAACTGTCTGCAGAAGAAGGAAACTTACACCCCTATCTCTCCTCATACACAAAAGTAAACTCAAGATGGATTAATGACTTAAATGAAGACCCAAAACTATAAACTACCAGAAGAAACACAGAGAAAAATCTTTAGGACGTTGGTATAGGCAAAGATTTTATGGCAAAGCCCTCAAAAGCACAAGCATTAAAAAGGGGGGTGGGATCATACTAAATTTAAAAGTTTCTGCATAGCAAAGGAAACAATCAGCAGAGTGAATAGACAACCCTTTGAATGGAAGAAAATATTGGCAAATTACTAACTGCCAGGGGACTAATATACAGAATATATAAGGAATTCAAACAACTCAACAGTTTCACACACACAAAAAAAACTCATTAAAACATGAGAAAGGGACATGAATAGTTGTTTCTCCAAAGAAGACATAAAGATGGCCAATGGGTATATGAAAAAAATACCCCAGCATCACTAATCATCAGGAAAATCCAAATCAAAACCACAATCAGACACCATCTCACTCAAGTTAGAATAGCTATGACTAAAAAGACAAAAAATAACAGATGCTGGTGAGGATACAGAGAACAGGTAACTTATATGTTGTTGGTGGGAATGTAAATTAATACAGCCACTGTAGAAACAGTATAGAGGTTTCTCATAAAACTTAAAGTAGACCAACCTTATAATCCAACAATCCCACTACTGGGTATCTATTCAAAGGAAATCAGTATATCAAGGGGATATTTGGACTCTCACGGTTACTGCCAGCACTGTTCATGATAGCAAAGCTATAGAATCAACCTACATGCTCATCGATGGATGAATGAATAAAGGAAATGTAATATATATACACAATGGAATACTACTCAGCCATAACAAGGAACGAAATCATTTCATTTGCGGCAACATTGATGGAACTGGAGGACATTATGTTAAGTGAAACAAGTCAGGCACAGAAAGACAAATACTGCATGTTCTCACTTATGGAAGATAAAAGACTTGATTTCATGGGCATAGGGAATAAAACCATAGATACCAGAGTCTGGGAAGGGTTGCAATGGGGAGCGGGGGAGTGAATGAAGACAGGTTGATTAGGGGTAAAAACATACAGTTAGATAAAATAAGTTCTAATCTAATATTTGGTAGCAGGCTAGGGTGACTATACTTAGCAATAATATGATGTATATTTGAAATAAGTACAAGAGAGAACTTGAAAGAATACCAATACACTAAAAATGATAAACATTCAAGGTGACTGATACCCCAATTACCCTGAATTGAACATCACACAATTTTTGCATGCAACAAACACTTCCATGGACTCCGTAACTATATATATTATTATATATCAATGAAAAGGGAAAAATTAAAAATAGAACTATCATTTGATGGAGCAATCCTGCTTCCAAAGGGGCAATGAAATTAGAATCTCAAAGAGGTACCTGTATTCCTATGTTTATTTCAGCATTGCTTACAATACTAACAACCATGTCCATGTCCAACCTAAAGGTCCATTAAATTTGAATGGATAAAGAAAATGTGGTATATACACACAATGGAATATTACTTAGCCTCAAAAAAGAAGGCAATCTTGCAATCTGCAACAACAAAGATGTACCCAGAGGATATTATGCTAAGTAAAATAAACCAGACACCAAAGGACAAATACTACATGGTACCACTTATATGAGAAATCTAAAATGGCTGAACTCATAGAAGCAAGAGAGTAGAATGGTAATTTTACAGGAAATGGGGGAAGATGGAAATGGAGAAGTGTGAGTCAAAGTGTTCAAAGTTTCAGTTAAGCAAGATGAACAAGTCCTAGAGACCTACTATACAACACAATTGTATATGTATAATTATAGCATAATGTGTATAGTTAATGATAAGGCATTATATACTTAACATTTTGCTAAGAGACTAGATTTTACATTGCGTTATGTAAAACATCATAATCCAAATCAAAATTGCTAACCATCAGGAAAATCCAAATCAAAACCACAATCACCTAAATCAATAAATAAATAAGGTGAAAGGAAATTTCTAGAGGTAATGAATAGGTTTATAGCATAGATTCTGTTGATGGTTCCATGGCTGTATACTTATCTCCAAACTCATCAAGTATATACATTAAATATGCACAGTTTTTTGAATATAAGTCATCCTTAAATATAGTGGTTTAACAAAACTTTATATTATTACTCAATAAGGTGCTTAGCCAACTTCTACTCCAAATGTAGTGTAGTCAAGGTTTCTATCAGTTTTTTAATAGGTGTAATGCAAAATGATGGAAGATAACTTGGATATCAAGCCTAAGAGTGTGAAACATGAATTAAGTGACTCATTTGAAACATGACTCCTTAAAAGTAATCATATATTTGATATGTGCTGGTTTGGTTAGCTGATTTGAAATCTGTTCAGTTTACAAATGCTCATTGAGCACCTATTAATGCGCCTTGCAAGCATCATACTAAGCAATAGTGATGAAAAGATAAATAAGATAGAGTATCTGCCACTTAGATTTTACATTCTAGGAATGGGATTTTGTTACTGTTCTAAAAACGCAGATAAATGAAGGTTAATAGCAGGTCCTACCAAACTCTCTCATTTTCCCATAAAGACAAAGGGTAAATCTTTCATACTTAGAAAAGTCAGACTGAGGTTTTAAGTAGGTGTAGCTCAAGAAATGGTGAGGCTAGAATTCTCTAGAACTATCTAAGGAAGCAGAATCTTTTGCTGTAAGGAACCATTTGCAGTACTGTACTGTTTTCTTTCTCAAAAGGCAATGCTTCGTCTTCAACCATTTAAACGTGGATGTACTTTTTGCTTACAGTGTGGCATTAATAATTCAGAATTTAGACAAAATAGCACTTCCTTCTGAGAAAAGAGAATAAATGCTATTCATATTCAAATAAAATGCTAAGCTATTTTAAAAACGTTATTCAATTATTGGATAAATAATTAATAAATAAATAAATTATAAACATTGTTCTAATTTTCCTAAACGTCTATAAATAAAGTTTGTAGAGGATTCTAGAGTTCTATGTATGGTAATTCAAAAGTGAACAAAATTAGAAATAATATTTCATATTTGGCAACTATTTTATTTGAAATAGAACTATCGAGAATCTCATCATTGTGCATTTGGTATATGAAGAAGTTTTATTTTAAGAAATATTTAAAATCTAATAAAAATTTTGATACTTAAATTACATGCAAAATATAATATAGGCATCAATTGTATTCTTGGACTTAACAAAAGCATCAAAAGCCTAGTCTAATATAAAAAAATAGGCCTTTTAAAATCATCAAATAAAAATACAGATGATACTCAATGACAATATTCAATCTATTGTAGCAAATAGGTATATTTTGTAAAACACCTTCACATTCAATAACAATTTCATGTCTACAAAGACTGTCTATGACTTTGAGGTACTATAACATCTGTAAACACAGGCTTTCCTACTTTTAAAGTAATTTTGGCATAAGATGAATGATCTAAGTGGATGATTTCCACATTTTGGATTTCACAGACTAGTGATGATGACAGTAACTTTAACTCTTTATGGAATACTTACTATATGCCAGAACTGCTCTGTGAGTCTTACATGTATTATCTAATTTTATCTTCACAATCCACGAGGTAGTCATTATTGATATTTCCATTGTATAGATGATAAAATGATATCATAAAGATGCTAAATAACTTGTCCTAAGTCATACAAGTAGTATATGCCAGAGTTGATATTTAAAATAAATTTAGAAATAAAGATGAATAACTGACAGAGGAGTTCTAACTTCCTGATTCTGCTACAAAAGGGTATTTTTAAAATCTCAAATATCACTATTTTATAATAATTTTGTGGAAGACATCTGAATCACAACACAATTAGACCACAATAATTAACTGAAATTAACTTAGCTTAATAAAAAATTTTATTATCCTTATTTTTCTAATTGCACAGTGAAAACGTAGTCATAGGCCAGTACCCATCCATGGATTTATGATTGGAAATGGCTGACATACTCCAAGTTGCTAATTCTATCTGTGCATGACTACTTACTTCTTACATGTTGAAAATTATTGTAAAAGAAACATTATTTTAGAATATACTATATTCTGTGATGACAGCCACAAATCAATTAAATTAACATAAAAATGAGCAAGATTAACATTTGTTATCATAACATGCTAGCCATTTAGATATATAGTGTGTAATATACAGATATTACACTATATGTGCATTACACTATTTGGTCACAATTTGGGTTGAATTACCTGATTCAATTTACCCAACAACTCTGTAATGAACATATAGTCATTCTAGTTTTTGGAAATAAGGATACTAAGATTCAGGAAGTTAGATAGTTAACCCAAGTTTATTGATATAGTACATAGTGGAACTTTTCTAAGGGAAATTTTACTCAAAAGCTCATATTTATTTTAAATTATGCTATATTATGGACAATAATTAGCTCTATTTGAACAAAGTCTCAGTAATAGTTTCTTAATGTAAATATCCTGAACCAAAGCTGTTTAAAAAACCTTAGAGATATAAAATTGTTAGGGGGGAAAAAAAACAGAAACTTTTTTTATTTGTAATAATAAATAAACAATTAGAAATGTTATTACAAAAAATGCTTGTAATAACATTATACACACACAGGCAACACAGTGGATCATTAGACACATAGAGAAAAATATTTCTTGCTATACTTCATATTGAAGTTGTAACACACCCTCAAAATGCATTGATTTTGGAGGACCCAAGATAAATTTGCAGAAATATCTTTTTAAGAACATAAATATGCTGGGTGCAGTGGCTCACGCCTGTAATCCCAGCACTTTGGGAGGCCAAGGCGGGCAGATCACGAGGTCAGGAGATCGAGACCATCCTGGCTAACACGATGAAACCCCGTCTCTACTAAAATACAAAATTAGCCGGCGTGGTGGCAGGTGCCTATAGTCCCAGCCACTCGGGTGGCCGAGGCAGGAGAATGGCATGAACCTGGGAGGTGCAGCTTGCAGTGAGCCAAGATCGCGCCACTGCTCTCCAGCCTGGGCAACAGAGCGAGACTCTTATCTCA
>NW_016805132.1:136444-172157 GCF_001698545.2 Rhinopithecus bieti | reverse complement strand
CGCGGTGGCTCAAGCCTGTAATCCCAGCACTTTGGGAGGCCGAGACGGGCAGATCACGAGGTCAGGAGATCGAGACCATCCTGGCTAACACGATGAAACCCCGTCTCTACTAAAATACAAAATTAGCCGGCGTGGTGGCAGGTGCCTATAGTCCCAGCCACTCGGGTGGCCGAGGCAGGAGAATGGCATGAACCTGGGAGGTGCAGCTTGCAGTGAGCCAAGATCGCGCCACTGCTCTCCAGCCTGGGCAACAGAGCGAGACTCTTATCTCAAAAAAAAAAAAAAAAAAAGAACATAAATATTATATACTAAAAAAAATAACAAAACTAGGAAGTTTAAATTATAAACCCTTGCTAATGAAAAAAATATAAATTGTACAGAAATTATCAGGTATCTAAAACAATTTTCCTTTCAATTAACTACTATGTAATAATACAGAATAACAATAATTTCTGGATATGGAAATAATTACCATAAATAGTATACTGATACTATTCCTAGAAGAGCTTATGATTAGACAAAAATATGTGTATCAAATATCTAGATTATTATCTCACAATCTAATTGGGCTAAATACGGGTCAATGAAAATTTTCTTAGGCAGAGCTTATTTATATGCTATGTCTACGCTTATATACTTTTTATTAATGTGTATGTTATTTATACTAAATCTTTAAAAAATAGCTCACATAAATTATATCAATTCTTTGAGGAATAAATTTCAATTTGCTTATACAAATTTCAACTTAGGAATTTGTTTACATAGTTCTATAATTCGAGATGAACTCGAATCTCTGAGAGAATATGTAACTTGCTTAAAGTTATATAGCTAGAAAAGGCTGAACCAGAATTCAAATCCAAGTAATCTCAGTCTAGATTCTGTGTTTTTAATCTCTTTCCTAATACTGCTTCTGTTGTGATACTTTAAAATGTAGTTTCTTGATGAAACTGTGACTTAAGGTCTACAGCTTCTAAGAGCTAGCAGATGCTAACTATTTTGTTCCTTTAGAGGGAGATTTCCACTGGTGGAGGCATAAGAGCATACAGGCAGGAAACTGGCTGGTTCTCCTATCATCATCATCATCATCATCATCATCATCATAGATATGCATTCTTATCTATTGAATGTTTACTATAAAATAGGCACATTTCTATACAGCTTACAAATAGGTATTATTTGGTTACCAAAGCAACATATGAAGTATATATTCCGTTTTGTTTGTTTGTTTCGTTTGAGACAGCATCTCACTCTGTTGCCCAGGGTGGAGTGCAGTGGTGTGATCTTGGCTCACTGCAACCTCTGCCTCCGCACTGGTTTCAAGCAATTCCCCTGTCTCAGCCTTCCGAGTAGCTGAGATTACAGGAACCTACCACCATGCCAGCTAATTTTTGTATTTTTAGTAGAGATAGGGTTTTACCATGTTGGCCAGGCTGGTTTCGAACTCCTGAACTCAAGTGATTCACCCGCCTTGGCCTCCCAAAGTGCTGGGATTACAGGCATGAGCCACCATGCCCGGCCCACATTCCTTTTTTTTTTTTTCTTTTTCACAGATTAGGAAACAAAGGCACAGGATCATAAGGTAATTTGCCTAAATTCACACAGTAAGTTGTGGAGCTAGGGTGAGACCTGTGTTCAGTTTATCTATCCTGCTAATCAAAGGGAACAAGAAAGGAAAACCCAATAGACTTATTTTCACAGCTAGAGTAAGAACGGGTGTTAGACATCTATCAAGTCTAAAACAGTCTAAAAAAAAAATCACTACAACTATAAAGGGCTGCACACCAAGTTCACACCTTGTTTGATCATGAATCCTTTACTTTTAACCACTGCATTGTATTTCAGGATCAATTTATGGTAATGTGTTTCAGAAAAATTATCTACATTTCTTTTACATGTCACCTTTCCCCTTACACAGCAAAAACAGTTACCAATATAACCAAGAGCAGTGGTTCTCAAAAAGAGGTGGTGGGTGGGATGGTGTATTAAAATTACATGAACGTTCTTTTTAGTTATATATTCACCCAGGTAAATATGTGAGAATGAATGACCGACTGTGAGGCAAGGGAGAAGAGCAAGAAAAAGATCTATGCAGCTTGGAGAATTCTCCTCAGTTGACTATGACATGATAACTACTGAGTTACAGTCTAACAACACAAATACACTCTCAAGATGGTTTAATTTGATGATCTAATAAAAACACAACCTTCTATCATATAGAAGGAGACTAGTATACAGTTGGAATTAAGAATGTGGTCTTTTGGAGTCAGACTGCTTGGGTTTGAATACCAGTCCTGCTACTTTTTGTGTGACACTGGGTCAGCTGCTGAATCTACTGCTATCAGTTCTGACATCTTTAAAGTGGGGATAATAATTTTACTGCCTCATTGGGTTATTATGAGAAATAAATGAGATAATGCAGGTACAAGTCCTTACATGATAACTCAATGAACAGCATTATTACTACAGCAACTTTGTTCAATACTTACTCTGTATTAATTTTGATCTATTAACTTTTCAAGGACTTAGTCTCTAATTAACACATGACATAGAAGGACCAAACAAATCTACTTTTAATAGTCCTATTAATTGACATTCAAAGCTAGATTTTAAATCCTTCTATTTTGTATATGAGAAAGATGTATTCATCATAATCCATTCCCTAGTAATAGCAGAATCCCATTCCACATGTCTGGAAAGAGGTATGTAATGTAAATTTTGATAATTTAAAAAGGGATATTGTTCATAGACTGCCAACTAAAGCAGAACCACACTAGACTTCAAATACGGATACACTATAGGTATAAATCATTTCTCCTGAAACACAAAAACTGCTATGCCAGGTCAGACAAGTGTTCTCTCAAGTCCATCATTCAGTCTAATAAATGTCCTAAGAGTCTCCCTGTTAAAGAGTATGATATTCACATGATTATCTTTCCAAAGCTCAAGGATACACTTCAAGGATACCACTTGTTTTCTAGAGTCCACTTGCTATATATATCGCTATTGCTTTGAATATATCTCTTTCGTGAACGTATTTTAAAATCCAAGACTTCAAAGCTCAGGATTCCTAACAGCTCTGGAACTACAGCCTTAGCAGATACATACAGCCATTAATTTACATAGACTTTTCATAACTGCATATACTTTAATAAGAGTTTTCTCTGCAGAAGAGACTGCAATGCTCACCAAATATTTCATATGATCTCCTATAGTTACTAGGCATCTTCAAATTAGGCAGGGCCATGTATCTAATTTTGCTAATAAACTGTGAGTGGAAATAACATCTATTAATTCTGGGTCAAAGCAGAGAAGATGTCAACTCTCCATGCACTCTCTCTACCTCTGCTTTGGTGATCAGTGAGGATCTAGATGTGGCTCTTCTGTTAGCCTAGGTCTCTGAGTAACTAGATGGAAGACAGACCCTTTGCTGATCTTAGATATACCTTAGAAGTGAGATATAAACCCTTGTCATATAAAGCCATTGATATTTCAAGGTTAATTTGCCATCACGACATAACAAAGCCTACCTTGACTAGTCCAGAAATTGGTATCAGGAGTAGAGTGCTGCTGTTACAAAAACCTAAACTACTTGGCACTGACTTAGCAGGCAGATTATGAGAAAATTGATACTGGAAGCTGAACAGCTAGCAATCTGTGTTATGCAGTACAAAAACATTTGGTTAAATGTTGTCTTTGATGAAGTGGGAAACAGATCACATATCTCATGTGTTTAAGTTCTAGGAGAAGATAGTGGAAAACAGGATATTAGTAGAGTATGTTGACTACTTTTAACAGGGTATTAAGGAAAGACCTTTAATCAAAAAGTAATGTCAGTTTGCAAAGAGAAATGAAATGGAATTCAGAGAGTCCAAAAATTTGAGGCCTTGCAATTTTGGAAAAGTTAACTACTAAAGACCCTAAACAGTAGCTGAGAAAGACTTTGAATGACAGAGGCCCATTAAAATTTAATCAGTACCAAAGATATGATTAAAGGTATAGGCTTCATGCCTATTGTTAAAATTGTTGAGCTCATTATGATGTCTCAGGGCAAATATCAAATTAGGGGTTATTACCCCGAAACATTTCAACTGAATAAAATGACTCAGGGTAAAGATCAGAATGAAAGTTTAACCTTTCCGCAGAAGATAGTCTCAATGTAACTCTCACTGAGTCTAGAGAGTGAAGCATGGGGAGCGAAAGCAAAGCAATACAGCAGATCTGAGAATTACATCTCTAAAAAAAAAACCTGCAGGCAGGGTAATTGACACATAGGACTCACTGTAACCAAACAGGTAAGAAACCCAGCGAGTTTCAGAGAGGGTTGTACTGCAAAAGGAACAACAAACTTGTAATTAAAACAAAACCAAACAAAGAAACAAACAAAAAACTAGTACTGTTCAAGATTTAAAATTACACTTGGGCTACCAACTTGCTTTAAGCAGGAAGTAGGAAGAAAATCCCTCACTGAAGCCCCCAAGTAAGGGATATTCCACCACACGTACTTCAGATATGGCCAAAGAGAATAATAGAAAAGAAGTACCTTCCAGAGAGTACATGCCATGCAGGGACTCTAGGAAAGAGTAAGGGAAGGACCTCCTCCCAGGCATCAGGATCCTTCACTTTCACAATTACTGCACCTAATGGTGCCTGCCATTTTTCCCATTTTTGAATGGAGGTTTTATACTGTTTAACCTATTCCTCTTCTACCATTGTTTATTGGGTATGGAGTGAGGAGATACTTTCTTTTATCAGTTCATAGGTTTCAGGACCAAGAAAGCCAAGTCAGAACATAATGTGCAGACTATATCATATGGCCAGATTTCTAAACTTGAGCCAGTTGCAGTGACTGGATGAGACTTTTGGGTTGTTCTCCCTTGCTGGCATCTATGATATGCATATCATATCTTTAGTGACAGAAATGATATAAATAACCTACAGGCACTTACAGCATTTGACTTAAGATTTAAGTTCCTTTTGGAAGGAGACAGATAATATAAGACAAATATAAACTTTGTCTTTAATGTTAATACTTATTATTATGCTATGTGCATAAGAATGACTATAGGTATTCAAATGATATTAAACACAGTTACAAACTGTTTCCCAAAACAGAAGCCAGAACTGAGTTTTCCTAATGAGCAGAGTGGTAATAAAAGAAAATGTAATGATGATTTACTTTTCTTCAGAGTTTAATTCATTTTAACTACTCCACGTAAATTTTTAAAATATTAACAAAAGTGGGAGAGTTCATTTCATAATCAATTTTATAAAAAGATTCATAGTTTATTTCTTACCCTATAGAGATTGCTGTTTATTGTTCAGTTGTACTTATATTAGTTAAATCTTAGAAATGATCCTTAATTTTTGTACATGTACAGTGGTGTACACCTGTTTCTTAATGTAATGTTTTAGCTTGATGTGCCTGAAGAAATTTAGTGTATGAAATAATGCTTGGTAAAAGCCAATAAACTCACTTCCTCTCTTTGTTGAATTACTGTTTTTTATATCATGCTTATTTATTGTTATATAAATCAGTCAAAGACGGCTCCTGTATATTGGTCCATAGATTGTTTATTTCTTCACAGTAGGCTGAGACCTGGTAGTTCAAAAGTAAACCTGTACCAAACTCAAATTTTCATTCGTTTCACTATGTTTTCAACATAGACTAAATAAGTAGATATTTAGGTAGTTAGAAGTAGCCTACTTTGCATACCCCATGAAACTACCCAATATCTCCTGGCCTCAGGCTATAGATAAGCGCTGGGCTATAAATATGTCAAGCCGCTGATGCCCTTTGGAGCTCTCTGAGGAAGAGACTCAATGTAGTGCTGCTGAGGAAAATCACTTAGACAGGTAAGCCCCTCCCTATCCTCCCCCTACTCTGGGAGTTTCCTTGCTGTATTAGTCTGTTTTCATGTTGCTGATAAAGTCATACCCAAGAGTGGAAAGAAAAAGAGGTTTAATTGGACTTACATATGGCTGGGGAGGCCTCAGAATCATGGCAGGAGGCAAAAGGCACTTCTTATATGGCGGCAGCAAAAGAAAAATGAGGAAGAAGCAAAAGCAGAAACCCCTAATAAACCCATCAGATCTCGTGAGACTTGTTCACTATCATGAGACTAGCATGGGAAAGACAAGCTCCCATGATTCAATTACTCCTTGTGTCCCTCCCACAACACGTGGGAATTCTGGGGAGACAATTCAAGTTGAGATTTGGGTGGGGGCACAGCCAAACCATATCACTTGCCATCCTCCCCTACTGAATGGTGGCTCCCATGCAGTAACTTCTGGACAGTTCCATGCTGTGAGGGACTTTTCTGTATGCAAACCTGTCAAAGTGCTAGCAAAATAAAGCTTATGTATGCTTCTTCTACCTGTGGCCGTATCTTTTTCATTGACCAGCCCTGAAATTCCTGGAACCCTTTATATTTGCATTTAGAGCTTTTAGCCCATGAGACTACATATACACATCAATAGCCCTCTAGTGACTTGTTTTCTTTTATTCATTTTTCATAAATGCATTTATTCAACAGACATTAACCAAATGTGTACTATATGTAAGACACTATGCTGAGTACTCAGAAATAAGCAAGTAACGCTGCCAGAAATAAAACCAAGTACAGCAATGGAAGAAGTACTGTAAATAAGAGGTATGTATCAGGAAACTTAAACGTTTGTTTGTCTTTTGTCTCTGCTTTCTTTCACTGAGACGTAGGTCATAGGTGTTGTAGAAAAAACACAAACTTAGAAATAAGTTCAGTATTTAAGCATATCTGACACGATGTTCCCTGTGAGTGTCGCCATTCACCAGATGCTGTAAGTAATCAGCCATCCTGCTCTGCTTGTTTATCCATTTCCTGTCCCTCTTTCTCCACTGTTACTCTTTATTTTCATTCCCCCTCCACTCTATATGCTCCTTTCCCCCTGACTTATGTTTGCCTTTTCTTCATCTTTTTTTTTTTTTAAATACATTTGACACAGCATAAACTGGACATTAGATGTTAGAAAGTTCAGAACTGTGTTCTTAACTTCATACTTACTGAATCATAAATACATAAACAGATACAATTGTAGATAATACAGATATACATACCGGATATAGACAGAGATCTCAGTCACTCACTCCAGATTATATATAACAAATCTGCTGTTTTTTCTCATTTGGAAAGTGAAGTTGCATGTGGATTAGAATTACTTAGATAACTGAATATATAATTCTACTAAATTTTGCATATAAGATATGTATTACAGACTGTTATACCAAGGTATTGCTGAATAAACACACACTTCTCCAGAAGTATTATTGACTGTTTTCTTTAATGAGTTAAGCTATGGTCAATCTCTAGTAAAAGGTACAATATCTTTGAAACAGTTTTTGTGTTTTCTCCTGCCATGATTACTGAGAAACTTGCTTTCTTTAGTTTTTGTGATTAAAGTTTTGTACACCACAACATCCTTCCCTTATTGTCACTGTATATGGTTTCATATGCTAGAGTAAATTTCATCTAACATTAAGAATTATCCTTAGGAAACTATAATTAAATGGACTGTTAACTTTTGGCTATTAACTATATATATTATTAGCTATTCTATATATAGTTAACTATTATATATACACACATATAAATATATAATATAATACAGTTAACTATTATATATGTATATATGTGTGTATATATATAGTTAACTATATATATAGAATTAACTATTATTAACTATTGGTTAATAGTCACTGAAACGACTATTAGATTTTCTTTCCAGATAGATTGATTTGCAAAACTTTGCCCCGTGTTATTTGGGAAAAACTACAAAGGGCTTGGAACTTCCTTTCTTGCTGAGAGCATTGCCAGCACAGCTCTGGAGACAGACAGCCTGGGATCCTGCGATCTTGACTTACTGTTTTCTAGCTCACTAGCTTTTTGACCTTTCTTTATGCTTCATCTTTAGGATATGAGCATAATAATAACCTATTTAATAAGGTTGTTATAAGAATTAAATTGAATATATGTAAAGTATATAAAAGACTATCTGGCACACAGTAAGCAAACATTAAATATTACACCATTATTAAAAACATCTTGCCAGGTATGTAATCACAGTGGGTACCCGAGTAGAAGTCCTATGGCCTTCTGCATTTTTCCATTCTTATTTGCTGTAATAAAAATAACTGCAGTGAATAAAGTGAACACTGAACCTTGGAAGATAGCATGCCTAGAGAAATATCTGTTAAAAGGACCTTCATTACAATGTATTTCTAGAGAAGCAAGAACATAAGGCAAGACAGAAGCTCCTAAAATGTCTGTTTGGCTTAAGCAGATAAATAATATACCCCATAACAGAAAATGAACTTTTCTTTCTCTTCTTCTTTTCTTCTTCCTCTTCCTCCTCTTCTTCCTCTTCTGCTTCTTGTTCTTCTTCTACTCCTTCTTCTTTTTTAAGAGACAGGGTCTTGCTCTGTTGCCCAGGCTGGAGCTGGAGTGTGCAGTGTCACAATCATAGCTCACTGCAACCTTAAACTCCTGGGCTCATGAGATCCTCCACACTTAGCCTCCCAACTAGCTAGGACTATAGGCTAATCTTCTCGGTTTTTGTATAGATTAGGTTTTGCTATCTTGCCCAGGCTGGTCTCCAATTCCTGGCTTCAAGCAATCCTCCCACCTAGGCCTCCTAAAGTGCTGCAATTACAGGCATGAGCCAGCATGTGCAGCCCAAAATGAGATTTTAAATGCATTCTAAACTGTGTGTAGGTTCAGTAGAAATAAGTAAGTTGTTCTTGTTCTCAAGGAACCCATAGTCTAATGGAGAGAGAGTAAAAAGAAATGAACACAAACTATCACTAAGGTTTTAGGAGAGAAATGTATCATATTTGGTGATAGAGTCATGACATATTTCATAAGAAGGTGGTATTTTAACTGGGTTGTAAAGGCTGGGTTGAATTTTGATGAACGGAGATAATTTACGTCATTTTATGCAAAGTTGCTAGCATATGCAAGAATCACAGTGGTCTAGAAATACAGTCCATTTTTTTAGAAAAGTGAGATTTGTGGTGTGGTTGGAACTTGTGAAAAATAATACATGTATGACAAGCAAAATCAGATTTGAAAGGCTTTGCATTCCAGGCTAAATAATCTGAATTTTCCAAGAATATCTCTTTTGGAGAAAGTCTATAAATGGGCAAATAAACAGTCAAGTACTTAGAAAAAGTTCACCGCTAGACTCGGAGCTCCTTGAGAACTGGGACTACATCTTATGCATCTTTGTATTCCCAGGATGTAGCTGACATGCAGTAGAAGCTTAGTAAGTGTAATAAATCAATGATTAAGTAAAATGGAATTTTTAAAAAATGAAGAAAGTATATTATTCAAGAATAGGCCAGGTAGTAAAATAACTCCAAAATCTCAGTGGCTTGCCATAAGAATGTCTATTTTTCACTTACACTACATGATGCCTAACATAGGTGGGCAGGGCTTTCTCTTCCACATAGTGACTTAAGGATTCAGGCTATCTAAAATTCTGACATCAGAAATGTCATGTTTATTCATACCTGATCTTCTCTGTTACGGTTGGGAAGTGAAATGTATCATGAAGCTCATAGCTTACTCTTCAAGAATAATTAGTTGGTCTCAAATAACTGCAAAGGGCCTAAAAATGTGAGGGTGTGCATAGAATATTTGGTAAGCATTATTGTCTCTGCTGCAAAATATTATTCTGGTCATCGAAGATCTCTTTGCTTTCTCCTTTGCACATAAAGACCTTCACTCATAAGTCTAGCACCTGAGTTGGGATGACTTGGAGGCTGGGTCCAGTTAGATATACTAAGTGTAGTGTTGGCTTGTAGCCTTTTTATGTAGTCTGGGGTTCTGACAACATGGCAGCTCCCACGAGGAAGCATGCTGAGGGGGAATTTTCTGGGGAGATAGTGTTACAGAACAGTATACCAAGGACGAAGCTACACATCTTCTGATCTAGCCATGGAAGAAACACACACGACTTCTTTTGCATCCCAATGGTTGTAAGTGAGTTGGTTAGTCCACATTCAAAAAGAGGGGAATAAGATTACCTGTTTATGGGGAAGTAGCAAAATCACACTACAGAAGAATATATGGGATAGGAGATACTGTGGCCATTGCTGGAAAACACAAACTATCACAGATGTTGAAACTGGTTACATTAATTTGCTTTACTTTTATATTATCTAGTGTTTGGTTGCATATAGTTCTTGATCTTAACATAACTGTACTTGACTTAAAAATCACTGGTACATATTAAGGGCCTCTCCTACCATCCCAATCATCTTTACCAATGGAGGTACCACTATTTTCTAGAAAATGCTGCTGTCACTGGGACTCAGATGCCTATCTGATATTGCAGTTCAGCAACCCTTACATGCCAGCTATTACTGTAGTTGCTTCTGACTCTGGGATTTGCAAGACGCTCATGGGGCCAGTTGCCCATCAGTGGTAGACTGGATGAAGGAAATGTGGTACATATATACCATAAAATACTACACAGCCATAAAAAAGAATGAAATAATGTCTTTTGCACATTTCTTATTTTTACTTCCCTTAAAGGAGGGCCACTATATCACTCAGATTTGAAACTACTGTCTTAAATAGGATCCTAAATTCTGACCTTCCAGGGACAATCTCAAACACCTGCTGGGTATCTCCATTAGAATGTCCTGGTAATACTTCAATATCCACAAGCTTTACTGAACACTAGAAAACAACACAAACTTCTGGGACACGTTTTAGTAAATAAGGGGACCATATTCATTCCGAAAATCTGTCTGACAAAAGATGAGTCGGATTGGATATGGGAGTGGAATAAAGGGAAATGTGGCAGGATTTGGCAATGAACTAAGTTGCTAAAATGAGGTGTGGTGAGGGTGGAGGAAAAAATACTATAACGTCATACACTGAAGAAATAGTTATTAGTTTACTATGAACATAAAACTTCAATGTGTATGGAGATTCAGAAAGGAAATTCTTTTGCCTTTTTTCTTTTTTCCCCCAAATGAGATAGAAACATTAGATTAAAAGTAATTTAAGAAATACAAAAATTGGTCAATGTAACAACTTAGTAAGTTGGTGAAATTAATGACAGATAATTAATCTTTTTGTAGTAATAAGGATCATACATAAAAAACACTTTCTGTAATAAGAAAGGTTATTATTTTGAAAATCTAAATCTAAGAAGCCTATATTCTTAACTTCTCAATGTTCAGCTTACATTTGCCTAACTTAATACTATTGCCTTGGGCTATTTTTATCCTCTTAATCATTTTCTTTGCACCAGTCCAAATGTTTTCCACTTTTTTATACATTATATTCTAAAACACTGTAATTTAAGTTTCAATTTATGAGACTATAAATATCGAATTAATAGAAGATGCTTCTATGAGTAATTCCTAAAATAAGTTTTGTTCTTTCTAAAGGAATACAATAAGTTGGAAAAAGAATAGACTTCGGAGGCAACCTCAATTGAAATTCCAGCTCGGCAACTTCCTAGGTTGTTTAATCTAGGGCAAGTCACTTAACCTCTGAGCTTCCTTTTTCTAATATTAAAAATAAGGCTATCAATATCTACCATGTTTCAAGTTACTGTTAGGGTTAGATCATATAAATGCATTTAGAATATTTCCTGTCTGGGCATATATAAATGCTAGTAGTAATTGGTTTTATCATTAAAAGTACAATGTGTTATATACAATTATGTTATTTGTTTTTCTTTCAATTATTGACTTGTTTAGAGGTTGTGACCAATAATATTTACAATTAAAATGTTATTTAAAGTGAATATTATGTAAAAATCTAGTGGCAGTGTCCCTGTATTTTGTTCATTTCTTTATAAATCTGTATGCAAAATTTATTGGGACATCTTGTTTCTCTCACCTTATGGGCAGTCTCAAGATAATATCATATCCAAAAATAACTCTATATACCCACAACTTCAACTCAAATAGATTGAAATGAAATACGGAAGTTCAGAGATGCTTTCTTGGGATAAGAAGAGAAGTGTACATTACTTACAAACAAACTCCATAAAAAACCTTTAAATCTCTTGCCTCAAAGATCCCTTTCCTTTGGAGGCTGCCCTAATTGTTCCCTGCGAAGGCAGTGGTCTGGCTGCCCTCACCTATCCCACAGATTCTATTACTCATGCTGTCATCTTTGTCCTTACCTAACAACTTGATTAGGGAAACAGTGGAACTCTTTCAGATAGCTTGAGGAGAAATGTAGACACTTTCCTTGATAGATGTCTTTCCTCAGCTAGTTGAAGAATCTCAAAGACAAGGCAGGTCTAATCATGATTGGAATGCTATCAAAATGTGTAGCGCAATAAATGTTAGTTAAAGATATCAAATATTTGTCCTTTTTCTTATATAGCACTCAGCCTATTGGAAATCTTTTATATTAGAAGCATCTACTCTATCCATTGCTTTCTCTTTTCTTCTCTTTCCTTTAGGCTATATTCTGGAGTCTATCTTGAAGAGTAAGGATGAAAAGGAGATACAACTGAAATCTGTTAATTTTGACATTTATTAATAGTTCTTAGAAAAATACTTGATAGAAAATTTGTCAAAAGGCTTTGGACAAAAAGAAGACTTCTAAATCATCTTTTGGACACCATGGATCTGACCTCTAGGTTGGATCACTTCTGCCAAATGCAGCCTGTGTTTCACGACCACACAGTCCTTCTGAGACTTGGCTAGAAATCATCGTCCCTCTCCCTAAGCATGTACATTGGCATGTTCTGCAGTACTCCAACCCCACTACCACAGAATGCATATTCAAAACCAATTGAATCCTTAACCTCTTCAGCAGGATAAAGGTAGAGTGGCTTCAATAATACTGCTTTTTATTTCTGTAATATTTTCAGCATCTAAAGTGTTTAATCATTATTTCTCATATTTGATATTTATACTAATCACAGAATTAGCTGATAAAGAAACTGTGAGTCACAAAGGTAAGAGATCAACATAGCAAGTAAATGGCAGTGACCTTGACCTGAACTCAGGTGTTCCATACCTTATTGAAACACAGGGCACTCTCTCCTTCTCCCTCTTAAAGAAATATATTTTATAGTCAAATCAAGGTCTTAGTCTCTAATCAATGTGAGAAACAGTAAAGTATCAACCTTATATGCTTTAAAGAGTAACATGTATATGGCACCCATAAAATGGGCTGATTGCAGAGACTACTTGCTTAGTAGTTAAGAGAGTGATTTACTTTGTCTAGTTAAGAAAGTATTAAACTCTCTAAGACTAGAGACATTACTCACCAAAGTTATTATTAAAGTCCCAATATATGATATATTATGAAATATTGTAGAATATGTTGTATATAAACTTAAAAATGCAACTTAAAATATCAAATAATGGCAAAGGGATCCATTGCATTCTTTTCACTGCAGGAAAATTAAATGAAATACATTAATAACAATGATTGGAACTAATTAAATGAGCAAATGCGCTTTCATTTTCTTCCAACAGCAATAATGATAGCAAACACATTGAATGTATTATATGACAGTCACTTTTTTAAGCACTTTACATATATTAACTCTTAATCCTCACTATAACTTTATAAAGTATGATTACCACTATGTATATGGATATTATTTCCATTTTAAAGATGAAGAAATTGAGGCACTGAGACAACATGTCCAGTGTTAAAAGCAAGTAAGAAACAGAGATGAAATATAAAACCCAGTTCTCTGGCTCCAGAGTCTGAGCTCTTAACCACTATGCTAGAATAATCCCTCTCAAAGTATTCAATTTTTTACATATATCAAATGTGAAAAGTTCCAGGAGTATAACACATTTTGAAATCAAAGAAAAGGGAAATGACAAGTTATGAAATTGGAGAGCTGTTAAAAACACCTCTAAGTAATAACACCTTTTCTTGTTCTGAGTTTTTACATTCAGCTGCGAATTCAGGTGAAAAACCTAACAATGTATATTGAAGTTCACAAACACCATCATATATGGGAATTAAACACCTGAAATTTTACCAAAGTTGTAGAAGAAAGGGCATTTAATCAAAATCTCCCTACTAGAATACCAATTTTACCTGGTATATCACCAAAATATTTTTGTGCTCCAGTGAATATATACATGATTTATTGCTTGGCAGAATGTACCTGGTCTACTGTTACAAAGTAATGCTTTGTTGCAAAGCTTCTGCACTTGCAGTATGTCAATAAAAAAGTCACTGTAGTTCACAAGAAAGGGATTCTCCCAGGAAAGGAAATGATGGGAATATATCAGGAGCACAATGAACCTGAACATAAAATGTCAGTTGCAAAGAAAAAAAGATAAATTTTGCAAAGTTGGCATTTACCTTATGATAAGTCATAAAAATTTATGATAGCTGCAATGAAATATCACAGTAATGTGATCTCAATATTAGAAATCTAGTATTTCTATATCTAGATATACTCTAACTCTAGGGTGTATCATATTAACAGGTTGCATTTGCTATATTCCCATTTATAAATATTACATATCCTTCAGACAGCTATCATGTTCTGTCAGAAAAATAAGTTAAAAAGTAAAAATTCAGATTTTCAATGATATAACATATTATTAAATTTGTTTAGTATAAATATTTTCTTAAGTCTCGGGGTAATAGGCCACTTTAAATTTGCTAAGGCCGTTTATTTCTTTAAGCAGAATCAAAAATAAATTATAAAAGAAAACAACATGGTATCAGATATTTACAAATAATCATTTGGAAACCCATTTTAGGTAAATTAAAGGTGGAAAGCCCTCTTCCTTCTAGAACAGGAAGCATTTTTTTCTGGATCTACTTCTATAAGCCTTAAAATAATTTAATATCAATAAATCAGTATGTCTGAGGGGAATAATGAAATTTAGTTTTTAAAATCCTCAATCCTGAAAAGACTGAGCAATCATATGACCATCTGGTTTAAATCTCAATTGTTAAAACAAGCTCATTAATTTATTAATAAGTCAGAAGAGAAGCATTGATGAGAGTAGCCAAAGTAGTGAATTCTATTGAACATAAATGATATAAAAAGGTTAAAGTTAAATGCCTGGTGAACTGTTTAAGACACAAATGTAAAAGATTTATGTAATCCTAGAAAAAAATGGACATTTTAATATACTACTGACATTGAAACTGAACACAGAACTGAGTCATACAATTAGAGATTGTCATTCTGGTCACTGGAGGTTGCAGATGTTACCAAAATCAGAAGATTTCATTTTGAAATAATGGTTTACAGATGTTAGTTAAATTTAATATTCATTCTCCATCAAGATTAAATCCTAATGTAAGAAATCATAAAGACTAAATGTAAAGCTAACTGGGTAAAGGAAAATTTTTAATGCTTTATGATTGCTAAAAAAAATTAATAGAATATTACAGAAAATTTCAGGCATAGGTAGTAATATAATGCAATATAACTAATTTTTGAGAATAGATGAAATAAGATCAAGCAGGAAAATAAGTTTCCATTCAGGTATTTTGAAGTTAATGAAAGGACTATTGACCATTGGGGTAGACAGGCACACGAAATTCACAAGGTATAATTCAGTGTAGGGATTCATAAGAACTGGGGAGTCACACCACCCCTAAGCTTGGAGGGGTAACGGGAACAAGTGGTTACCAAGAAATCAAAAGCAAGAGAGTCACGTACAAAGGTCCCTAGACAGAATCCGTGACTTTGAATGGTGGATATGGCTACCAGCAATCCCTCCTGTATTTGTAGGTACATGCTACTTCTCCCATCAAGTCTCATCTCCATCCTTTGAAACTAAGTTGAATCATGACTTGCTTTGGCTAATAAAATGCAGTGGATGGTCCAGGTGTGGTGGCTCACACCTGTAATCCCAGCACTTTGGGAGGCACAGGCAGGTTGATTGCTTGAGCCCAGGGGTTCGAGACAAGCCTGGGTAACATAGTGAGACCTCGCCTCTAAAAAAAAAAAAAATTAAAAAACTGGCTGGTCATGGTAGCACACACCTGTAGTCCCAGCTACTGGGGAGGTTAAGGTACGAGGATAACTTGAGCCCCCAGTAGTTTGAGGCTGCACTGAGTTTTGATCACACCACTGCACTCCAGCCTGGGTGACAGAGCAAGACCCTGTCTCAAAGAAAAAAAAACAAAGAAGATGCAGTAATGTTGTGGATGTAATGTTGTGGATGTAATGCTGGATCAATTCCAGGGCTAGACTTTCAGAGGTCTAGAAACTTGTCCTTTCCTCTTCTTGAACCCCTGAGCAATGATGTAGTGTTATTCAACTATAATATATAGAGAAAAGATCAGCCACCCTGAGCTGTTCTAGCTACTCCAACTGAGATGCCAGACAGGTTCTGACTTCAGCTGACCTCCCAGTTCAACGTAATTGCATAAGCCAACACAACACGGAAAAGAGGAGCTTCTCAGATTATTTATTAATGCAGAAAACCCATCAAATTGTGAGAACGAATACATTATTGTTTTAAGCCACTAAATTTTGAGATGGTTCGTTACACCACAATAGGTAACTGATATACCTTGGGTTGTGCAGCAGTCAGCCTTTCAGACCTTGCTAAGCAGGGAGTTGGAGACATAATATCCTGATCTCATACTCCATACCAAACGTACTGGAAGAAAAAGTGCAAGGGGGGAGGGGGGAGGGATTGCATTGGGAGTTATACCTGATGTAAATGACGAGTTGATGGGTGCTGATGAGTTGATGGGTGCAGCACACCAACATGGCACAAGTATACATATGTAACAAACCTGTACATTATGCACATGTACCCTAGAACTTAAAGTATAATAATAAATAAATAAATAAAGATAAAAAAAGAAAATGTGGCATATATATATATATATATATATATATATATACACACACACACCAGGATACTACTCAGCCATAAAAAGGATGAAATAATGGCATTTCAGCAGCAACCTGAATGTAATTGAAGACTATTATTCTATGAGGCATAATCAGGAATGAAAAAACTAAACATTTTATGTTCTCCGGCATAAGTGGGAGCTAAGCTATGAGGACACAAAGGCATAAAGGAATGAAACATTGGACTTTGGGGACACAGGCGTAAAGGGTGAGGAGTGGAGTGATGGATTAAAAGACTACCCCATTGGGTATAAGTCAATTGCTCAGGTGATGGGGTGCATCAAAGTCTCCTATAAATCACCACCTAAAGAACCTTATTCATGTAACCAACACACCTGCTCCTAAACAACCTATTGAAATAAAATATAAATTAATAACAACAACAACAACAAAAAGTGCAAGGAAGTCCACTGGCCACAGTAACTACAGTCAGCTTCTGGGGCAGAAAGCAGGCTATACATGGGTGGAAGACGTGGACCTGGAGGGGCATGCCAGAATATACCTGCACATTACCAAAATGTACATATTCATATAAAAGCTGTGCTATTCATCTATAGTCATCCTAGTCCTAAACTGCATGTATTTGAGGATAATGGTCAAAATACAGCACTGTACTTTCCCTTAGATCCTAAGGAAAAATTATTTGACTATCTTTAGTGTTGGCAAATCTTTTACCCCTTTTAAAAGTGGATGTTAGGATGTGATTATTGCAAATAATTTTAAAATAATTAAAAATTCTACCAGACTATCTTGTGAATAGGGTAGGTGATCATTCAGGATGAGTGCTGTTTCCAATAGGAACTTTTTGCTTTATATTATTGCTGTTTAATATCGAGAGGTTAAATACAAGTATTTTACTGTGCCTACTGGAGGGATTTATATGGAAGCTGGTTATGACCGGGAACTAGATTTAAAGTTGTATTTAATTTAACTAACTTTAAAATAGGCATATGTTGCTAGTGGTGTCATATTGGATGGCTCAGATCTAGATATCTTTTGGGGAAAAATATAAGGCATTAGCTATAAGCAGTGAGGCTTAATTCTTTATGGTGTTTTCCAATTTACCCCTGAAGTAGTTCCAAATAATAAGGTCTGACTCTATTTTTAATTATAAAAGTATGGAGTTGTTAGAATTGCAGAAATATAGCTTTCCAAGTCAACCAGCCAACTCTCAATAAACTAGCGGTATATGGGAGTTAAGGAGGCTATGAATAATCCAAACACAGGAGTAAAAGCTAAACAAACACATAAAGCAACAACAAACTAGTCAAAACATGATACACAAATGGAATTGATATAAACTTTATCAGTTTAAATCATAACAGCCGATATTTAGGCAGTATAAGTCAGTGTTTTTCAAACCTTGGATGACCTTTAAAAATCCTTGGAAGTTTCCTTTTTAAAATTGTATTATCCATACATCAAATTTCTGGGAAGATGAGCATTAAGAATCCATATTTTTGTGGAGTGCAACCTTTTTACAGCTATCTTCCACTTTCATATATAGGTGTCCTTTGGTTTCACTATGTCTTAGAAACATTTAACTTTATTTATATTTATCCACAATCAAATTACCATACCAATGTTATTTTCACCAATTTTTCACCCCGAACGCTAAGCAAATAAACAAAACCAAAACTGCAAAACAGAAGATGCCTCAAAGTTACAACCCATTTAAGAATCCTTAACATTTAATGAGTCTGACAGTAAGGACCAGGTACCACTTTCTGAACAAAATATACAGGAAGCACAACTTATTGAAATCGAGTCCTAGTCACAGGGTGGGGCTGCTTTGGTTCAAAGTCTGCCTTATTCGGGTGAATCTTTCTAGATATGACTCTGTACAGGTTGCTCTGGATGAGCAACAGTGGTCAAACTATGACTCAAGGGGGGTCACAAGTTATGTTTTTGTTTGATTTCTAACATTTATTTAGTAATTCTTAAATATATGCAGTGAAGAAAGAAAATTTCCAGATAGCAATAGATTTAAATTGGTGTCCATTTTTTATTAGAAGTTTTCACTGAGTCTCAGTAGCTTTTTCATGGATTTCTTCTTCCTCCTCCTCGTCATCTGTCTCTTCCTCCCTCTCCTCTTCCTCCTTATATATTTTTCCCAAATATTGGTGCATATAAATACTTATGTAGGTTTGCGTTCTTTCAAAGGCCAAAAGAGTACTAGCTGAAAGTCATGAGATGACATCCTAGTCTTGGCTAATTATTAATTTTTTGGATTATATAGGGTTAAGTCACTTACTTTCTTTTTGCCTTAGTTTTTTCTAGGAAAGTGAGGAGTGATCTTTGTATTAGTGATCTTTAAATATCTTCATAGTTTAATAATCAATGACTCTGTTACATATTTCTATTAAAAATAGTGCCTAAAGCTCTCTCCCCAACTCCTGTCTCCCAACCTACATCAGTAGTCTTTACCTTCTTGATTACTTTTATTTTAATGCTGGCCACAACAACAAACACATTGCCTCTTCTATTGAACTACATTCTCTGGATTAATGAGAAACCATTAGATGTTTTCCCATCTGGTCTTCAGTTTCAGTGGCCAAATGACCAGGTAGTAACAACATTTCTGGGATAATGTTCCTATGTTGAACCATTTTATCTGTGGCTTTAAAATTAAATAAACACAAACTCAGAATTTAATATCAAATGACATAGATTTTTAAGTACAGAAACAGTTAAGAAGTGGAATAGCTTGACACATAGGGCAAGGTGACCCTGATCCTGTAGATTTTCACTGCTGGATAAAATTACAGTTAGGTAAATTTAAAAGTAAGCATTAAAAGAAATACCTACAAATGATTTGGATTCTAATTCTAGGAGTGAAAATGAGAAAAAAAATACTGAAGTTTTCCTATACCTAAAAAATAAACTTTGAAATGTGAGGAGAGCAGAGTCTTTTATTAAAGTATTTATATGATAATTTTCATGTACTGGAAAGTGATTATAAACCTTGATAAAATAGACTAACTTGAAAATGTATAACTATTTTATATCTGAATTTTATTTTATTGCAAAACATTCAATTGTTTCAAAGTGGCATGCTTATTTATACACAGTGATGACATATATTTAATAAGCAAAATACTGACTCATTATCTTGAACACAAATATTTCCTTTTCACATATATATTATTCATAGCAAATTAAAAATAGAAATTATCAAAAGCCTACATATATCCTCATAAACTATTATTGCTCATATCTAATAGCACAGCAAGAAAGAATACATTTGGGATTCATAATGGTGTCATGATTTACTGCCTTTCTTTGCTATGCTTTTGCTATGGTGAAGCTGTTACTGCTTTTAAAACACAAGTTCTGAATATCTGACTCAGCCATGGAGAACACAGCATAATACTGACTGTGAGGCTTCCTACAGATTGGTACAGGGAGTTAGTAAGTTCTGGAAAAGCCAGCCACAGATGCTGTGTGGAACATCTCTTCTGTGGAGAACACTGGTAAAGGGACCAGGAAGGTAGTCTCACTGAGAACAGGAATCAGGGAAGGATGCTATTGTAGGAAGACTGGATTTAGGTGAGAGCATGGTGGGACAGACCATCCAGGATGAAACTCAGGGAAAGTGGGAGCTGTGGGAAAATGGTATGGGTCAAACAGTGGGACTTGCCAGTGAGCCAACGCAGGTGCTAGAATTCCAAGTAAACTTCTTTGGCTACATCAGAGTAATATAAAGCAGTCATAGGGCATACAGATTCACAGGGGCCACTGTGCCTGAAAATAACGCTGTGGTATTTTCAGAACCAGAAAACTCATGGCGGTATTCAGTTTTAAAGGAATCTTACTCCTAAAGCAGATGGATCTCAGCAGGTCCAGTTTGTGTGTACACAAGCCAATGTGATTATTTGGCATCTATCCATGTTTAGTACTCATCTCCCCCAAGAAGCTCTACTTGATGACATATGCCTAAATTGAACTCATTTGTAAAAAACTCCTATAGGATTTGCAGCCTCTAACACACATTTTTTTGTATATTATACTATTATATGATAATGTATATCATACAATTTGAATTATATCACTCACTATTTTATTCATATGTCATCCTTTTCCAAGCAGAATGAAAGGTAGATAGCATATTATACATGCTTGTAAATTGTAATTCCTATAGCTGTTCTAGGCATAATAACAGGTACCACATATTCTTTTAATGAATTTAAGATATATAAACAGATATAGCCTATTTGATTATGTACACACAAATATTACAATTGAAGTATAGTAAAAATGTTGCAAATGGCTGAGATTATAATATACATAGTAAGGGTTTAGTGCATGGGCTTTCAAGTCAGAGAAAACCAGATTGAATCGTGTTTTGCCTAGTTACTAGCCTGTGAGCATATCAAGTTACCTAAGCTCTTTGAACCTCAGTTTACTCACTGGATAAGTGGAAATAATAATAATTCATAGTATTGCATAAATTAAATAATACAATGTATATTAAGCACTTAACACAGGCCTTGGCATATACTAACCAGTTACAAAGAGACAACCAGATTTTAAAATTACACTAAATTTTAATTTACATTACAATTAAAATTTGAATAACTTCAGAAAAGATAACAGTAGATATTTCTTCACTTGATAGTTTTCATGTTTAACATTATTTACTTTAGATGCTAATACAATCTAATTTTAGTAGCAGATGTCAAGGATATATCAACTATTTCCTTTTCCCTTAAATATTTTGAACATATGAATTTTGAAGTTTGTATAAGATCAATGGCAAAATTATTATGATTTTAAGTAAAACTTTTCTATTTGGAGCATCATTTTTTATAATATATGAAAGTCAATTTGCCATCAAATTAATAATGCTGCCTTTGGAATGATCAGATAGGTGAAATTTATCTTCTATCATTAAAAGTAATTTTAAAATGTATTTTGAAATTCTATTATGAGGGTTATCATATAAATTCATGAATCAGATGTTACTGCCAACTAAGCATTCTACCAAAAATCCTCAAAAGATAAAATATCTTTTAAAAAATATTCAATAAGTTAAAGAAAAAAAGTATGACAAATTGGCTACAGGTGACTGGTCAGGGTACACATCTGACTACCACCAGCATAATCAGATAAAATTTAATGTTAATTGAGTCACAGCCAAACTCCACAGCATATGTCATGACTTTTTATTATAGAAACTAGATTACTTCTGATCTTAAGTTTGACATTTTAGTATGACAGAAAACCATGTGGCTGGTATACAGTCTAATCTCATGTAAACAGATTCGAGTCTCTTGAAATATAATCAACCAATAAAAAAGAACAGGTGAGACACAGGGTCACAAAAGCAAAAGCTTTCTGCACATAATCATCCTATGACTGGAACTTATACATTGAGGGAGTTATTATCACATATCATAGTGATATCACCATAGAAATAATGTAGATTCTTTAGTTTGAATTTTATTAAATTTAACCATATTGATCTAACTCATTTCTCCCATTTATCATTTTCTGTTTTCATTTAGTATATATCAGGAGAGCACTTAAATGGCATTTAGTACTAATTCAAGATTATTAAAACTCTTATTTAATGTCCAAAAGGGATCATTTAAAAAACATTTCTATGGATAAAATACCTAAAGGACATATGTTTGATAGTTTTTGAAGGCAGGATATAATGCAAATGCTGACTGAGGATCTTGGAAGAGTTCTGAGGTAAATTAACTATTTTATTTTAGCAAGCTATTATTCCTTTTTCCTAAAACTAAAATATGGAAGATCCCAGTATTCCCTAGGTAATGTCTCAGATGCTGAGGATACAAAGAAATATATAGTCTTTGCCTTTTTAGGGATCAAGCTAGTAAGAAAGAACAATATACATTAATAATAATGATATTGCTCCTATCTTACCTTCATATAAATCTAAATCTAATGATTATTCTCATTTCCCTATACCTTTAATCCACTCCCTACTGCCTGTTTCCATCAGCATTTAAACCACTTTAAGATACCCCCATTAACATACACAGAATTCTACTCTTCATATGTGTACTTACATATGTAAATACATGCATGCATGCAATCCATGCCCCAGAGCCACCACCATATTTACCAAAACTACAACCCTTTCTCTTCTCTTTCAGGGAGAAAGATACTTGAAAGAGTTACTTATACTCACTCTACTTTCTCATCTCTTACTTCTCTAATCTAGGCTTTCTTCCCCACTTCACCATGGAAACTGTCTCAGTCAAGGTTTCTTTGTCACCTTGTTCATTTCTTTCTCTGAGCCCTTCTCAGTCCTTACTTATGTGTCATCCTGAAGCATTCTTAAAATATCCTTGCCTTAGAATGTGATACACTATATTCTGACTTACCGCCCCCACTGCTTCATCTTATCTCCTTTGCTTTAATGGTCAGCTTATGTTGATGACTTCTAAAACCATACTACTAATCCTCATCTCGCTCATAAAACTCAAGCCTACTTATCTATATAATTAGCAGACATCTCCACTTAGATTTATCTATCGCCGCCTTCATGGTTTCTCCTCCAAAACTTGCTCACAGTTCACCTTCTCTATTTTGTTGACGATCACTACCAGTCAACTGGTTGCCTGGTCATAAACTTGGAGGTTTAGCCTTGAAATCTCCCACTGTCTGTAGGATGAGGGATTCAGAGCCCCAAATACCAGTAAATTACCCTGTCTTGTAGGTGCTACCTGTAAAATCTCTCTGAAATCTGATCAGTCTTATTCTTCCCCACCAGGTGAATATACATTGGTTCAATCCCCTATCATGGCCATACATCCAGTCTCCCTCCCTCCATTCTTATTCTCCTCTTACCCATGTTCTACAACTAATCAGAACAACGTTTCCAAAATTACAACCTGTTCATTTCATGCTTCTTGCTTCAGGGGATCCTGATTAGAATAAAGGTAAACTTCTTAGCACAGTTTATAATGTCCTTTATAATCTGACCCATATTCTCCAGACTGATCTCTTGACACACCCTCACTCGTCATAAACAAGTCATCTGTTACTTTCCATCACTCCAATATGCCATGTCTTCCTGTTTTGGTTTTATAAGTATGTTTTTCTTGAGCTGGAACACTCCCTTCTCACCGTCAGCCCTCTCTGCAGGTCTAATTCTTACTCACCTTTCTGCTCTCAGCTTAGATTTCACATTTTTTGAGACAATGTCTCCAATGATTATGCGTTAAGTTAGGAAACTTTTTTTATGAAGTTCCATAGCACTATAAACTTCTGTATGTGTAGGACTCATTACATTAAATAACTGCCTATCTCAATAGCATATAACTGCCTAACTAATGCTGGCATAATTTATGTGGATATATTTTCCATGTGGGCCCAGGAGACTGCCTGGCAGTTAGTGGATGCACAATAAATATATGTTGAATTATGTAATAAACAAATGAATAAAGGAGCTATATGCACAATATCATGGGAACACTAAGCAGAGAATTAACTGTGCCTGGGGGTTATATCAGTCAGTGCCTAAGAGGAAAGAGATGACACATGCAAATTAGGATAATTTGAGGAAGGTCCACAAAAGGATTATTTACAAAGGTGTGGGCAGAGTGCAGGGAAACTATATTGGGTTGTGTAGGACCCTTCACAAGCCGAAAAGAGAAAAGGAGGGAGAGGTTATTAGAAGCCAGAGGAGAAAGTTGTGTAGAGATGGTGATATGTTTTGGCTGTGTCCCCACCCAAATCTCATCTTGAACTGCAGTTCCCATAATTCCCATGTGTGGTGGAAGACACCCAGTAGGAGGTAATTAAATCATGGGGCAGTTTCCCCCATGTTATTCTCGATAGTGAGTACATTATCATGAGAGCTTATGATTTTATAAGCGGCTTCCCCCATGGCCCAGCTCTCATACTTCTCCTTGCTGCCGCCATATGAAGAAGAATGTGTTTTCTTCCCCTTCTGGCATGATCGTAAGTTTCCTGAGGCCTCCACAGCCATGCTGAACTGTGTGTCAATTAAACCTGTTCCTTTATAAATTACCCAGTCTCGAGTATGTCTTTATTAGCAGTATGAGAATGGACTGATACACACGGCTACCTTGAGAAAGACTCTGACCTTACAGCAAAGGACACAGCCAGCTTGAGGCAACCCTGCAGGGAAGAGGCAGAGGGAATAAATACCCTTATCTCACTAGTGTGCTTTACAAAACTCCAAGCTGATGCCTGACCTGATATCCTCCTGAGCACACAGGGAGGATATTATACCCCCTGGTACTCTCCCTCCTTCAGTGGAGAATGCCGCTAATTTGAAACAAATTGCTTAAAAGTTTATCAAATTATTCCTACCATTAAAAAAGGCTGAAACTTCCAAGACTCATAATTATCCATAGAAGAAGGATACTAATAGAATAGTCTGTTTTTCATTCATTCAACAAATATAACAAATACCATATACATATATCTACCTATTTTGGGTAAGAGACCCCTAAATACAAAAATCTGCTCTTTTCCTTAAGGGGCTTTGTATGATTACAAATGAGTAGACTCATATATAGATAGAAAAGGAAAAAAATTACTAAGAGTATAAATTGGGAATTATAAAATATGATGAGTAACATTAGTTAAAACGTATAATATTAAAAATAGGGTATAGTTTAACATTTATATGTCAAGATTTATGTATATAGAATATATTTGGTAAGACAGTTCATAAAGAAAGAGTTACAATTATGTTATTACATAAGTTTGATAACATTTTGTGGCATGTTTAGTTAGGATACATTTTATGTATTAATCCAGAGAATTCAGGAAATATGTACTGTCAGCAAGATACTGGGGTAGAAACAGAAAAGATAAAAAAGAAAAGCGGGACTGTTTAAAGCAAAGATTTTTAATTGGTGAAAGTGACATCCCAAAGGGGTGTTATGGAAATTTCTTGTGTGTGTGTCAGTGAGGGCATTATGACAATGAATAGGGAAACAGCTGGGCTGGCATTTAATGGGCTGGGAATTCTAAAGATCCTGCAATGCTCAAGATAATTCCCCCACTGTGAACTGTCTTGACTCCTGCATGACATTCAAATGTCTAACCAAGTACTCACCCATTCATAATTATCTAAATCCAATCCCTAACTATATTTTTATGTAAACACTAAGTACATTTTGCACAGTTATTAACAGTGAATTTTTCAAGAATGCAACTGCCATATGCATTTTAAGAGAAGAAGACTTCCTTCACTTTGTTTCTAAATTTATCATGAGTCATTTATCCTTTCAAAAAATGTCACTGTACTGCAATGCTGCCTGTGGTGGGTGAGTCACCAAAACAACAAGCATCTATTTGTCAGCATCTGTAGCCATCACATTTCTGCTAATTCTATGAATAGATGCAAGCATCTAACTACATCATTATGTCTATAGCACAGTCATATAAGCAATTATTTAGCTATTAAATATATATTGATTTATTATAAATTACCTTCATTTTATGTATCTTTTACATTAGGGCACTTTACTGTCTTTGTTTAAATCATGTCTATTAAGTACTCACCTAACATTATTGATAGGTTCTTAGAAACTGAGTTTAAGCAAAATGATGTATAATGAAACCAACTTTACTGTAGGCTAATTGATATAAACAAGAGTTAAGTTCCTGTGATATATTTCTAATTACATAACATCATCAATTCTAACTAAAGACCTCAAACACTTCTAATATTAAACACTGAAACAAATGTGAGCTATATATATATTTAAGGAGGAGTAATTAAAGCAAGTAAGATAATGATTTGTCCAATTTTTCATGAGTCAGTGAGTGACAGTAATCATAGTGGTGGCGGAATATATAAGGGAATAAATGTTTGTGAAGTGAAAATTGTAAGGAGAACCTCCCACCACCACTCAGTTCAAAAACAAACGATCACAAGTTGTGGGGGGTCAGTGAACACTCCTACCACATCATGTACTGCCATACACTTGCATGACTACAGTAAACTTTATGAAATTTTATTTTACAATCATTTTTATTCATTCATTCATTCATTCATTCACTCATTCATTCATATTCCAACCAACTTATTCAAGTTCAGGGTGGTGGGTGGCCAGAGCCTATCCAGCTCAGGACAGCAACGCAGGTACCCACCCTGAACAGGATGCTATCCCTTCGCAGGGGACACTCACACACACACCCATACTTAACTCAGATTGGGACCATTTAGACAGGCCAATGAACCTAACATGAACATCTTTTGGATGTGGGAATAAACTGGAGTAGCCAATACATACCCATACAGATATGGGGAGAATGTGCAAACTCTATAAAGATACTGGCTTCATCCAGGAAGTAATTTTTTTCTCTTTAATATTATATCAAAACAACATTGAATGAAAAGAAGTAATTTGAGGAGCTATATGTATATATATAAGTCATGCTGGTGATGAGTTTCATTTCATGCTAACAAACAGGACATTGCAAAGTATTTGTTATAATGGCACGTAATTCAGAATCACTGGTTTACATTCATGGAAGCACAAGAGTGAAACGAGCCAATAATACTGTTGGAGATCAATTAAGTATAGCAGAAGGCCTGGCTAATATCAAAGAGCAGAGGTGCTAATTTCAGTTGTCCTGGTCATGGGGATCCTGATTTATGTTAATAACATAATAAAGAGAAAACTCATGTGCAAATAAAGAGTATTTAGGGGCAGCAGCACATATGGTTAGGCTTATTTTCCTATTTAGCACATGGTGCAAGTAGGAGTTTGGGGAGGAAATTTCTGCAGTAGAAAAAGGAAAAAAAATCACAGGCAAAGATCTTAGTTATAAATTAAAGAAAATATATTGACCCTAACAGCTCAAAGTATTCTTGCTTCTCCTACTGACATGATCATTGGTAGGATAAATAAACAGAACTTTCATTAAGTCACATTTGAATTAATTTTAAGTTTTAAGTGTTATTCATTAATATATGGAAAAACTTAAACTGATTTGGATTACTAGCTCTTTGTAGTGGCTTGTTGTTCTTGCTGCCACCTAAGTGAGCTGGGCTTGCCTAAAAGGTAAAAGTAAGCCTAAAGAATCAACACGCATATCAAAAAAACTGTTTACAAAATTCAGAAGAAGTAGTTACCACAGAATGAGATGATCATCTTGAATTCTACTTTATTTACTAAAATTTTATTCCTTAGGGTCCTTCAAACATTTTCATGTCAATCTATGAACAAAAAATAACTTGAATAATTAATTAATAAGGAATATGAAAAGAAATTTTGGCAACATATGCCTATTACCAAGGATGCTCAAGATATAATTCACAATCCACTCTTTATATGTACTATTCATAAATTAGAGACTAAACTTTGTTAAACTTCCCCATTTGTATAAAGTGATCGCCCTTTTTTTCTGGTTATCAATTGCTTAACAAACCATACCCATAGTTAAATCACGACTATGAGTCAGGAATCTTGGAAGAACTTGGATAGGTGGTTCATCTTTGACTCATGTTGTGGCAGCTGGGGAAATGAGGACTGTAAAATCCACTCCCAAGATGGATTCACATTCTTCATTCATTTATCTGGTATCCTGGTGTTCCTTAGTCTCTCTCCATCTTTTTCTCTGCCTTCTCTTTTCCCTCTTTCATTCCCCCTCACTCAGGGAAGACAGACTTCAATACACGGTAGCTGGCTTACCCAGAACAAACATTCTAAGAGCAAGAGCTCTAAGAGACAATAAGTGGAAATTGTCAATCTCTCAGGGTCTCGGCTAAGAAACTGGCACAGCATCACTTCCACTGTACACGACTGGACAAAGCCTTCTTAGAGTCCTTTAGGATTCAAGGGTAGGGGACATAAATGTCACCTTTCTTTGAGAGTAATGTCAAAGAATTTGTGGTCTTCTCAAATCCACCACATCTGGTCTGCAGCAATAATAAAAATGACTCTATTTCCCATCAATAATTTTCATTACTCATCTAAACATGAACACCAACAACATGTACAGTTAAGGAGCTATGTAGAACAGTCTCTTACTTAAAGGAATTAAAATTTTTACTCAAAAAATGTAAAATGCAACCGTTAACAGTTAAACAATTAGTTTCCGAGGTAACATTTTAAATTAGTCAATGAGAAAAGAAGAATGATGGGAATGATAGTCGCTCATGTCTGTAATCCCAGCACTTTGGGAGGCTGAGGCGGGTGGATCACCTGAGATCAGGAGTTGGAGACCAGCCTGACCAACATGGCGAAACCCCGTCTCTCCTAAAAATACAAAAAAGAGCCGGGTGTGGTGGCCAGTGCCTATAATCCCAGCTACTTGGGAGGCTGAGGCAGGAGAATCGCTTGAACCTGGGAGGCAGAGGTTGCAGTGAGCCGATCTTCCGCCATTACACTCCAGTCTGGGTGACACAGCCAGACTCTATCTCAAAAAAAAAAAAAAAAAAGGAAATGCACAGATTTTCATTCTGTCTACAACAGCAATGCCAGTCTCTCAAACAAATAACTGGAAAACACTTCCTGTTTTGAGAAAATGTCAATAATGAATATTTTCAGACTGTATATATTTCAATATATATTTCAGACTGCATATATTGTATTTAGTTCTGAGGATAAAATATAGTTTTAGAAACAAATATGGTGGGTTACTTCACTTTCTCACAGGAGATACCTGAGATAATCATATTTAATATCAGTATTCATGGTACATTGTTAATTCCAGAAGTTACACACAAAAAAGGATGTGATCACAGGCACATTTAAGATTTCATTTGTAGGTGAACCTCATGAGTGATTTTGTTTGACAACCACTAATGAAACAAACATTTATTTTGTGTCTGCTATGAGCCAGGCACTATGCAGGATTGTTTTGGAGATAAAAAGATAAATAAGACACAATATTTGCAAACAAGGAGCTTAGAGTGTTGGGGAGAGAAATGAACAAACACGAAATTCCGTAACAGCATGACCAGTCGCATCACAGAGGTAAACACAGGCTGCTAGAGAACACAGAGAAAATACTTAGCCTGGACTGAGGGTTAACATGCATTGGAAGACCTTCCAGAAAACAATGATAACCAGAGTGCTAAAGGTCCATCAGAAGAATATTGTTACTGTTGTTTGAAAATAGGGGCCAGATTTTGGTAACAGAGGACTTAGCAAACATTCCAAATGGAAAGGCAAAGTTTACAAACAGATCTAGAAAACAAAAATCATGGTGGGTTCAGGGCAAAGCCAGTTGGGGTAAAGAGAAAATCAGGGGCAAGAAGTCACATTGAAAGATAGGCCTAGGGAGATTCCTGTGATCACATCACTTAGTGCCTTGTATTAGATGCTAATGAGTATGGATTTCATACTGAAAGCCACGAGGAGGCACTCATGACCGAAATAAATGTACATGATAATTTCAGATGAATACTTACATGTGCACAGCTACATATATAAAAGCTATTTGTAAACAGCCAATATAACACTTTTGAAAAGTGACACATCAGAGCTTAAAAATAAAAGCATGTGAAAGCCTTTTACATTTAATGTCATAAATCTGAAGGGTTTTACTTACCAGCCAAATGTGTCTTTTCAGTTGCTTACATTTATTAGATTACCTATTGATTTAGTTTACAGTTTTAGTGTTGTAATTATTTTATGCAATGACAAATAAAACTATTATTTAAAAGTAACTAAATCAAAATCTTCAGTTCTAGTTTTAACTAGAAACTACATAACTGACAATATATAAATTAGTAATAAACTTTCCTTTTACTAAATTGAAGGAAAATCTACATGCATTATAAATCTCTTAATAATTCATGTATAATAAATGACAAATATTTAGTTAAAAAATAAGATAACCTCAGAAAAATTACTTTTATCCAAGTAAAATTTAAATAAATAGTAAATGTTCTCTTGTCTAATGGCTTTTAGGATTAATAATATATAATGTTTTCTTAAAAGTAAAATGTATGCAGAATGGTATGCGCTCATTCTGATGCTTTTACAATATATGAGACTTCAAATATATACTGCTTCTTTAAGGTGCTGCCCTCAAAAAAGATCAATGACATTTTATTATCAATTAATAGTAAAGGTTATTTACATGTCCATTTCTTTTAGTTATCATAAATATGTTCTCCATTCTTTAAGCCATCTGTTAATGTTCACACTGGTTTGGTATATCTCAGTAATAATTCAATAGAAAATAGGTATGTTATTAATATGTTAGGGATAAAATGTGCATCAGAACTTCTTATTATTGGTCAGTGCAAGAATTTATAGGTATCTGGCTTTTAACTCACATGGAATTCAGTGAATTACTTTCTAGTAATTGAGAATGATGAATGATTTTGTCATCTCAAATATAATGAGAAAATACAAAATAGAAAACTTCTAACTTTCCTTAGACTATGTCAGTCTAATGGGGACAAAAAAACTGATTTCTGGCAGGTATATTTGGATAGAGAAATGCTAACAATCCCCTTTACAGCTATGAAAATAGGAAAAATTATATACAAAATTAAAACTGCATAAATCTTTACTAACAATTATTTAAGATTCTACTTTGCAGCATAAATTGACTACAATCCATAACAAATTTGTGAACAAAATGGTCATTTAATGTATAGAACAATTTTTTTTTTTTTTTTTTGAGACAGAGTCTCGCTTTGTCGCCCAGGCTGGAGTGCAGTGGCGTGATCTCGGCTCACTGCAAGCTCCGCCTCCCGGGTTCACGCCATTCTCCTGCCTCAGCCTCTAAGTAGCTGGGACTACAGGCGCCCGCCACCAAGCCCGGCTAATTTTTTGTATTTTTAGTAGAGAACGGGGTTTCATCGTGTTAGCCAGGATGGTCTCGATCTCCCGACCTCGTGATCCGCCCGCCTCGGCCTCCCAAAGTGCTGGGATTACAGGGGTAACCCACCACACCCGGCCTAGAACAGTTCTTATAACCTATTTCATAAATCCTTTAAACAAGGAAACTACAGTTGTTTTCATTATCATAACAGTAGTTAACTAAACAGTTCATTCTAACATATTTTCTACAAGTATCTTTTCGTTGGCCAAATACAAATTCTCCATATCATATTTATTTACTGTTGCCATATAGGAGGATGATAAAGTCATCACTAACCAATCATCGGTAAATAAAAAGCCAACTTCAAAATACTTAATTAAAGCAAACTAACCAAACGTGCCATTGCATCTTCTTATTAATCCCAATAGAAACACATTTAATAACTTCTAGCAAGATGCTTATGTAAGGATCCCCCTCTCTAATTTCTCATAAGTTGTATTAGTTTCACGAATGCCTTGCTCACATTTTTATTTTCTTTAAATTCCCAAATTTATAGAAAAACGTTAATCTACACATCCAGGAAGCTAAACAAACATGAAGTAGGATAAATGCATAGAGATCCACATATAGACACATCATGATTAAATTGCTGAAAGTCAAAGAAAGAAAAGGAGAAAATCTTGAAAGCAGTAAAAGGAAATGACTTGTCAGTTACAAGTGAAACCCAACAGTATTAATGACTAATTTCCTCTTTTGATATTAATATTTATTTATTTTTAAAATAATTTCAACTTTTATTTTAGATTTAAGGGGCATATGTGCAAGTTTTTGTTACATAGGCTAATTCGGGACACTGAAGTGTAGGGTACAAATGATCCCGTCACCCAGGTAGTGAGCATCGTACCCAACAGGTAGTTCTTCAGCCCTTTTCCTCTTCTCTCACTCACCGTCTAGTAGCATGAATAAAAAGACTGGATCACATTTTCAAACATACACTGTCTTTTAATTCATGCAGAGTCTAGGAACATTGATCACCCCTTATAAATTAAGTGGTGGCCAATAGCTGAATAGGGCTTGTAGTTGTGTGTATTTCCAAAGCAAGTCAGCAGAACATTCAAATTGACTCTCATTCTGCCTAGAACTAAGTATATGTGTTGAAGCACATGTAGATATTCTTAGCAGCACATATTCTACAAGGGGCAAATTAAAATATATTCAGAGTTATAAATTAGGAGACTTACTTTAGTGATTGGTACAAAAAACCTCCTGTAGAGAGAAATTATTCAAGTGGGAATAATCAATGAACCAAAACGCAGAAATGCCTTTGGGACAAGTCAATAAGGAAAAAATAAAACATAAAAAACACAAAAAAATGAACAACACAACATTCTATAAGCTCTTTCTCTTATTTAGCAGAAGTTAGTGCTTCTAAAATGGTTGACTTAAGTATGCCATTTAATTTTTATTGGCAAAAGAAAGCAAAGTGATAGAAGAAATAAAAAAGAAGACAAAACGACAAATCCAATCCCCTTCCTCTCCAGTTTCTTTGAAAATCTTTTTAAATCTACATGATCAGTTTTTCTATTCAAACAAATGTATCTGTGTGCATGCGTGTGGATTTCATTGGAAGTTACTTATTCGTTTTGCTTTACCATTTCATTAAGTATCAAATTATCATCCAGATTTGATACCTCCATAATCATTAATAATTATATTAGTGCCTTATACTCAACCAGTAATTTGACTTATGAAAGTCTTCTGACCAATAAAATTTTATTTATATATAAATCATGATAAACAATATAAGATAAGCAATGCCTCCATGATTTGAACAAACAGCATCTGAATTACCAAGATGTTGAGCAATCATGTCCAATCGTGTCAGCTCTGCATACACTGAGATTTCGACATCTTTGAACATATTGGGAAGAAGGTCATTGAACTGATTTATCCTGCATATGCACAGCTTAAGTACTATAATAATGAAATCACGTTTGCTTGGAAGAAAATTGCCCAGTGTTAAGTTGCCAGTGGCCATGTTAATAAGGCTTTCTACCTAATTTGGCTGATAGAAGCTTCCAGATCCAATACTATTTATTTAGTAATTGTAAAACTCATAAGTGCAGAAATGAGAAAAGATACTTTGTAAAGAAACATAGATAATTCAGGTCTATTGTTGTTCTTTATAACAATAGAGCTTTTAGTTCTATTCTCTAATTTACTGTCACTTTATCACTTTTATCTTCCACTTCAAGTCTGTTTCTTTTATTGGACTATCTATTCAACTGATAATTCATTTAGACTTTTGAAGTTCCATGCCATAAAAACTCCACTTAAATACTTCCTAAACGGTGGTTAATCTGCACAAATTTTAAATTTGACCTTAATGCAACAGCTTATTTCTGAAGTTATTAGGACACTGGGAAAACAGATCATGTCCTTAAAAGTGTACTTATTTTAAAGGTTTTCTTCTTTTCATTCACAAAATGAATTTTGCACAGAGAGATATTTGCAAAGTGCCTTTTACAATAAAATGCACAGTCATTTTCCCATTTGAATTCCATCTAGACAGTACAGAATCTCACTCAAGCATCAGATGAGGTGTCAAAGTGCTTTGTTAACAAACTTATTTCCCAGATGCAGATAGAACAAGGACAGAAGGCTCAAATGCTCTAACATACTTAACAATTCAATTACAGTTATCTTATGGTGCCATCACATATTTTTCTTCAACAATCAAACAACCTCAGCTGGAAACCTCTAGCAATAACATAAATAAAGGACCATCTGGCTAGAATAATTAAGGAAGGTTGGAAATAAAACATTAATTAGTGCAGTATTTCAAATGACCTTCAGAGGCCTTATTATGAAATTATATCTAAAACAGGTAATCATTTATTTCATGTTGCTATTAAATTTAACTAGGCCTGAATAAATACAAATAGCAAATTTTTACTCTTTTAGTGAGGACTGTTGACTCAAAATGATAACATATTTCTTAAGCACAATAATTAAAGCAACAAATAAATAAAACAAAATGTCACTACAAATTTTATAATTTATGTAACTCAAATATCATATAATTTTAACATTGAAAGGTCCTTTGGGGATCATAACCCGTTATCTAACCTTCTTGATTTATGGATGAGGAAATACAGGCTCAGAGATATTAAATGATTCCCTAAGGCCTCACAACCAGAGAGTTACAGAGGCTAGAGGTGAACACAGACCTGATTCTCACTCAAGAAATACTCTGCATTGCAATGAGAATTCACACACAGATGTTCTACCGCAAAATGGCACACAACAAAGTGTGGTGGTTATTTTGCCACTTCAGTGAATTAAAATAAAAATTTCACAAAACCTGCCAACATATTAAATTTCAGGGCCACATAATGAAATACCACCAAAAGTAATAAACTACCTTAAATGGAGTTTGTGCAGAGATGAATAGCTATTTATCAATGGTTCCCTTTCTTTGGGGAGGAGTTAATTGTAGGAAGTAGTTGCCTAGAAAAGGACTACATATCACTGAGGGCTCTTTTCTGTTCCATTGGTCTATATCTCCATTTTGGCACCAGTTCCATGCTGTTTTAGTTACTGTAGCCTTGTATTATAGTTTGAAGTCAGGTAGTGTGATGCCTCCAGCTTTGTTCTTTTGGCTTAGGATTGTCTTGGCAATGTGGGCTCTTTTTGGTTCCATATGAACTTTAAAGTAGTTTTTTCCAATTCTGTGAAGAAAGTCGTTGGTAGCTGGATGGAGATGGCATTGAATCTATAAATTACCTTGGGTAGTATGGCCATTTTCATGATATTGAGTCTTCCTATCCATGAGTATGGAATATTCTTCCATTTGTTTGTGTCCTCTTTTATTTCGTTGAGCAGTGGTTTGCAGTTCTCCTTGAAGAGGTCCTTCACATCCCTTGTAAGTTGGATTCCTAGGTATTTTATTCTCTTTGAAGCAATTGTGAATGGGAGTTCACTCACAATTTGGCTCTCTGTCTATTATTGGTGTATAGGAACGCTTGTGATTTTGGCACATTGATTTTGTATCCTGAACATCTACAACCATCTAATAAAAACAAGAAATGGG
>NW_016805132.1:132367-135623 GCF_001698545.2 Rhinopithecus bieti | reverse complement strand
ACATATACACCATGGAATACTATGCAGCCATAAAAAAGGATGAGTTCATGTCCTTTGTAGGGACATGGATGAAGCTGGAAACCATCATTCTCAGCAAACTATTGCAAGGACAGAAAACCAAACACTGCGTGTTCTCACTCATAGGTGGGAATTGAACAATGAAAACACTTGGACACAGGGTGGGGAACATCACACACCAGGGCTTGTCATGGGATGGGGAGAGGGGGAAGGGATAGCATTAGGAGATATACCTAATGTAAATGACGACTTAATGGGTGCAGCACACCAACATGGCACATGTATACATATGTAACAAACCTGCACGTTGTGTACATGTACCCTAGAACTTAAAGTATAATAATAAAAAAATTCATAACATGCTATTCAGCGAAAAATAAAGCAGATTATAGTATAAATAGTATTATGCCCTACCTAATACACATGCATGGATATATATATGTATTTATTTATTTTAGTCCATAGGGAAAAGTATGGGAGGGCTTATAACAAAATATTAACAATGGTTATCTCAAAAAAAAAAAAAGAAAAGAAAAGGACTACATATCTCAGTCCTCTTCCAATCAGGTATGACCACATGCAACTATTTCTTATTGCTGAAATGCAGCAGATGTGGTTATAAACCAGTTCAAGGCCATAGTTTTTATGAAGCCATAGAACCAGATGCCTTCTCCACTGTCTCTTTAACATTTTGCTAGTCACAGAGTCTAGAAAATGAGGCAGTCATAAAACGGAAAGAAAAGGGGTCTTTCACTCTGTGGAGGAAAACATCTTACTGGAGCGAACATCTGCATTAAACTGGTCCATGAGAAGTAAACACATTCCTTTGGTTATTATAATCAGTATTACTATAGTATCTAATAAAGGGTCCAAAGCAGACCTTGTGGACCAAATGTTCACACTACAGCAGCCATTATTATAAAATAATATCAATGCACAGTGTTGAATGAATATTAGAATAAAGTTATACTTCGTTAAAAAAAATCAGTATAATTTTAAGGCTCTTTCAATAAAGATCATCTCCTTTATACAGATCATCCATAACTTCTAGTATTTCCTTGGCTTAAATGGGCATGTGTGTGTGTGTATGTGTGTGTAAATTTTAAAATTTTGTAAAAATATACCAAAGATGATGAAATGGACTAGAGCAAGGTATAGGTGAAAGAATATGGCATCTAAAGGCTGATACCTGGTTTCAAGTACCAATTTTGCCTTGAGATGCCAAGGACTAAAACATGTCTGCGTTCCTCTTCACCATCTTACAACACTTTAGCTTTCTACTTCAAACACAATAGGGATGGGGTGGCAGGAAATGAGTGGAGCTTCAAGAACAGTAACAATGAAGTTCAACAACAGCTCCAGACTAACTCCATTCTGAATCACTGCCAGAGACAAACATATTAAGTAAAACTAGTAAACATTCAGAGTATGTTTCTAACGTCTGTTATTGTTAATCCTCTTAGCAGACATACTAGGGATCCACATGGAACAAACACATCTTTTCATCTAAATGGTGTGCCAAGAACTCAGTTTGGTTAAATGACAAAATTCTTGGCAAATTCTGTAGTGCTTTTATATGCATTCAAAAAAGAAGAAATATCCAGAGGGAGATATATATATATACACACACACACACACACACGTGTATATATATACATACATACACACACACACATATATATGTGTATATATGTGTATACACACACACACACACACATATATCCCCTATATATATTATATATATAGAAAACCCATTGAGAATGGAACAGTGTAGATGAGGAACAAGGGAGAAAGAACAATTTTCACTGTATTAGTTTTTGGAATTTTTTCTTTCCAAGAAAGACAGTGTATTTAAATGAAAATAACACATGTTTTTAAAAAATGAGTTATGGGCTTAAACAGAAGTATCCCATACAGTTTCTCATTTATATTATAAAATATTATGTAAGGGAATGAACTGGACAAGCTTGATATATACCCTTCTATTTTTGAACACAGAACAGACAGTAAACAATGAAAACCTTAAGTGTGCTTCAGTCTCTTCGAAAAATAAACTATTTCAGCTTGTCCATTAGTCTTGAGTAATGAAGCAAAATCTTGGTATCTTGATAGCATCTCTGACCGTATATGCTCCACACTCAACTGAGAATGAATGTCAGAAGTGATATACACCATTCTATCTTGCAAGTGACTGGTTCACAAATGGAACTGTTTCACGAGAAATTTTAGATAGAATGCAAAGCACATTTTGAGAATGAACTTACTGGAATCAAAGAGGTTTCCCCAATTAAGCATGTATAACAAGTAAAATAATAATAATTAAAGCTAACAACATCCCAGATACATTGCTTCTAAGCACCTTATATGTAGTTTTATAATTACTGCAAAATCTCTACTATGTATACAGATGAGGAGAGGCATTGAGGCATAATAACAGTCAGCATTTATTTAGTGTTTACTTTGGACCAAATTGTATATCCTTTTATTTCTTAAATTCTCACAGCACTGTGAAATAGCCATATCCAAATTTATCTTTAACATCTACCAAATCTTAACAGGAGTAAATGGCTAAACGAGGATTTGAACCCAGGTCTGTCTGACTCACAACCCTATATATGGCAAAAGTATACAGACTTTGGAATTGATCTGAATACAAAATGTTTGGGCTATGCGACCTTGAGCAAGTTACTCTATCTCTTTGGGACTCATTCTCTTCTGTAAAAATGAGTTTAAAATGCCTACATACAACATTGTCGTGGGAACTAAATGTGAGAGTGCAGCAGTGTTTGGTATACATTGTGTGTAGTTAAGGTAAAGTTGGCCATTGTAACAGAGGCCTCCAAGAACATACAGACTAAAGAGCAAAACAATGTTTTTCTGTAACACAAAACAAGCTCAATGTGATTGGTTCAGGCTGCTAGGGCAGCTCTTGTGATCATTCAGGATCCCAGTTTCTTTCCAAGTTCTTGCTCTTTCACTTCCTTGAGCAATGTTTCTCAAACTTTTTGGTATCAGAATCCCCTTTTCCTCTTAAAATACGCAGAGGATCCCCAAAGAGCTTTTCTAAAAATGTAGGTTATTGCCATAGCTTGATAAATCATTCCACAATGTATACATATATAAAGACATCACATTGTACCCTGTAAATATATACAATTACTTGTCAATTAAAATAAAAGTTTAAATAAAGAACATTAAAATGAGCATTTAAAATATTAATTCATTTAGAACAACAATA
>NW_016805132.1:128642-130914 GCF_001698545.2 Rhinopithecus bieti | reverse complement strand
AAAAAAAAAAAAAAAAAAAAAAAAGCACTAGAATTTTTATTAGGAGTATGTTGAATCTATTGATCAATTTGAGGAAGATTGACAACATTAATTCTTCTAATTCAAAAAATGCCTATTTCTTCATTAGTTAGGTATTCTTTGATTTCTTTTATCAGTGTTTTGTAGTTTTCAGAACACTTTGTTAAATTCATATGTGTTTCTTATGTTAGGAGGTATTAGGAATTTTACTCTATTGATTTCAATTTCTTACTGTTCATTGTGAATATATGGAAATACCCTTGATTTTATATTTTGGCCTTGTATTTGCTACCCTTGCTAACATCATTGAGTTTGAAAACTTTTGTTATTATGCTGCACAAGGTAATTTAAAATATTAGTAATATTATGATACTAAAATCTCTAGGTTCAAATATATAGTAATAAATCTATTTCTCTGTGTGTTTATTTTATAATAGTGCTAGCTTACCTTATAGTTTACCTGTTTAAGTAATTAATTACATACTTTGCGAATATTCTATAGAGAGCTCATGAAATGATTATAATAATCAAGTTGAAATCAGATTGAGAAAGGAGTCTATGATGATTACATGGGCAAAGAATATTAAAATATTTTATATATAATAATTTAATAATTATCTACAATAATGAATTACCTTGTTTTTCTGTCCCTTCAATAGATATGATTGAATATCTAATAAGTATGTTTCTTATCTAGTTGCATTGGCTTATCTAAGAGAACAGTGCAAAACTAAAACAATTAATTTTAACATAAAAGGTTTAAATAAGCATGTTGTTAGCTAATGTTTTATGAGAAAATTATGTAAATAGTTAAATGAAATAATACAGAATTTAGTAGAGTAGTAATATCACATAGGTGCAAACAATCCTCCATCTGTGGAGTCTAGTTTTTCTATCTAGGAAGATCTTCCTCTTAAACAACCTGATTTGTTTTCTCAAATATTAAGAACCATATCTACAAAGATGATTGGTTTTGGCACTGTAACAATATTTCAGGAACTTAACTGGACAGTTTAACTAGGGCAATGTGTGACTTCTTTATAGTAAAAGCTTCTCCTGTGAAAGCGTGACAGAAGTAGAGATTCTCAAACAAGTAAATGGTAGCTCCTATTATATTCCAGTCTGGAAGGGTACAGAGAAGTCATCAAATGATTACACTATCAAGTTGAAATCAGACTTAGAAAGGAGGCTATAATTATTTCACAGTCAAAGAATTTTAAAAGCTTTTATATAATGTTATAACTATCTACAATAATGAATTATTGTTTTGCTGTTTCTTCAATAGATATGATTGCATTTCTAATAAATATACTTCTTATCTGCTTGCATTGGCTCATCTTCCAGACCAGGGCAAAATAACAATAGTGGTTGTAAGCAAATGCATTTTGTTCCTACCTTTAAAAGCAATGTAAAGGAAGGGATCCAGTTTCAGCTTTCTACATATAGCTAGCCAGTTTTCCCAGCATCATTTATTAAATAGGGAATCCATTCCCCATTTCTTGTTTTTGTCAGGTTTGTCAAAGATCAGATGGTTGGAGATGTGTGGTATTATTTCTGAGGGCTCTATCCTGTTCCATTCGTCTATATCTTTGTTTTGGTACCAGTACCATGCTGTTTTGGTTACTGTAGTCTTGTAGTATAGTTTGAAGTCAGGTAGCATGATGCCTCCAGCTTTGTTCTTTTGGCTTAGGACTGACCTGGCAATGCGGGCTATTTTTTGGTTCCATATGAACTTTAAAGTAGTTTTTTCCAATTCTGTGAAGAAAGTCATTGGTAGCTTGATGGAGATGGCATTGAATCTATAAATTACCTTGGGCAGTATGGCCATTTTCACGATATTGAATCTTCCTATCCATGAGTATGGAATGTTCTTCCATTTGTTTGTGTCCTCTTTTATTTCGTTGAGCAGTGGTATGTAGTTCTCCTTGAAGAGGTCCTTCACATCCCTTGTAAGTTGGATTCCTAGGTATTTTATTCTCTTTGAAGCAATTGTGAATGGGAGTTCACTCAAGATTTGGCTCTCTGTTTGTCTGTTATTGGTGTATAAGAATGCTTGTGATTTTGCACATTTTGTATCCTGAGACTTTGCTGAAGTTGCTTATCAGCTTAAGGAGATTTTGGGCTGAGATGATGGGGATTTCTAAATATACAATCATGTCATCTGCAAACAGGGACAATTTGATTTCCTCTTTTCCTAATTGAATACCCTTTATTTCTTTCTCCTGCTTGATTGCCCTAGCCAGAACTCCCAACA
>NW_016805132.1:0-126484 GCF_001698545.2 Rhinopithecus bieti | reverse complement strand
AAAAAAAAAAAGAGAGAGAGAGAGAGAGAAAAAAGAAAGTTAATGTTAGGTCCTAGAATTTGTATTTGTAATATTGACTCTTTTTTTTTTAAGTTAGTTTTACATTATTCGTGTATTATGACTTAGCAAAAAATTCTGTGTTTGTGTGTGTGATAATCTCACCAGTCTCTACCATCTAGGATTTTCCAGTATGATGAATAACAAATAAATAATGGAGCACATTCATTCACCTGATGCATTTTCCCTTTATATTATTAGTTCTTTAGACCTCTCACAGAATATCAAGTATATCACGACATGTAAAATTAGGTTGCTTGTCAAGATAATCAAAATCTGCTACATATTTGAGTGAAATTCGTAAGAGAAAGACAGTTCTTGTCCTTTACAAAATAGATTCTTTAAAACTCTAAACCATGTATTTTTAAAAAGAGCCATCCTCTTTCTGATCCCTATTATTACTGTTAATATAACAGGAGTTCTTATTTATAACCAACTTGATTATTCACTGAAGATCATATAAAAATAATCAAGCATTGATTTTTATTTATTTCTTTTTTTTCCAGTCATGAAGTTATAGTGCTGCTTTCCTTGCAACAGTTATTGGATCCACCCAATCCTTTTCAGCTCCAACCTCATAAGTCTCGTAGCATTATTTATTACTTCACATCTAGATAACTGGATTACTTGCCTATATGGTCTCCTTGCCTCTGCCTAGTTCCTAGGCTAAATAACTTACTGTTGGGGATTTATATAATTCCACAGTTAATTGTTATCCAGAATTAATTCTTCCTTCCTTCTTTTTAGTAATAAAACATCCTGAGTTTTAGACAGGTACAAGGATGCAGAACTAAAACCCATGCTTCCCAGAATCCTTTTTAGCTAGCATTTAAATTTTGGTCAGCAGAGTATGAACACAGTGATGAGTACAACTATTGATATATATTCTTGATAGATGAATTTCCAAAGTGCCAAAACTTATTTCCCCCTAAATATGGGTTGGAACATAGACTCGACTTGCCATTGTTTTCAGATTACCACTATTCATAGCTCAGTCCTAGAAAACCACTGAAAATGGTCTCTAGGCATTCTCTTCCTTTCAAAATGTGATCTTGATAATATCAGAAGGAATCAATATCTTAGATTTGGTAACAGCACTGTAGTTTACAGATTTAATATGCTACTATAGGCAGTAATTAACTAGACCATATCATGATCTCTTTATTTTAACTTTGATGCTTTGAAAACTCCTCAAGGTGTGGTATCAACACATCTGGCCTCAACAATTATGTGCTTTTTTAATTATGTTGCTGTTGAGTTGCAGCATTTCCAAGTGTCTCTTCCATCTATTCCCCTATATTCAATTATCTTCCTAAGAAGATTGATGTGAAACCTAGAAAACACATTACATATGACAGCATACATTGTCTATTTCTATATTCTATTATCCTATTTATACTGTAAAATCTTTGTTACCATGTGTAATATCTTAAGGCTCTTTTTACCATTTGTGCTTCCTATTTAATTACTGTTAATTTATTTTTATAAAATTTATATGTGTTTAAGGTATGTAACATATTTTGATATACATAGTGAACTACAGTCACGCTAATCAATAAATCTATCCTTTCATGTAGTTACTATTTTTTTGATGTGGTGGGAACATTTAGGATCTAGCCTCTTAGTAAGTTTCAAGTATAAAATATTAGTAACTATACTCTCCATGCTGCACATTAGATCTCTAGAATACAGTCATTCTAGTATATGAATCGTTGTGCCGTTTGACCAACATCTCCCCATTTCCCATACACACCCCCTCCCCACCCCTGGTAAGCACAGTTTTACCTTCTTCTTCTATTAATTAGACCTTTTTTCTTTCCACATATAAGTAAGATCCTGCAATATTTTTCTTTGGTATCTGGCTTATTTCACTTAGCATAATATACTCTAGGTTCATCCAGGTTGTTGCAAATGACAGGATCTCCTTTTTCAAGGCTGAAAAAATTCCAATGGGGGTGTGTGTGTGTATAATATATATATTATATATCTATTAAATATAGATGTATACTATATATCTATTAAATATATATAAAATACAGATCTATTAAATATAGTAAATATCTATTAAATATCTATTCAATATGGATATATAATACACATATAAATACTAAATTTATAAATACATATTTAAATATTTAAATGTATATTATTTCTTTATCCATTCATCTATCAATAGACAAATGGGTTGTTTGTATATTTTGACCATTGGGAATAATGCTGTAATGGGAGTGCAGATATCTCTTGGAGAGGCTTATTTCAGTTCCTTTGAATACACAGTCAGAAGTAGATTTGTTGGATCATATGATATTTTTATTTATAATTTTCTGGGGAATCTCCATATTGTTTCCTATAATGGCTGAACCAACTGACACTCTCACTAACAGTGCTTCAAGTTTCCCTTTTCTCCACATCCTCACCAACACTTGTACTTTTTATTTTTTGATAACAGGCATCCTATCATAGATAAGATAATATCTCGTTGTGGTTTTAATTTTCATTTCCCTGATGCTTAGTAATGTTGAGCACCTTTTCATATACCTATTGTCCTTCTGTATGTTTTCTTTGGGAAAATGCCTATTCAAGTCTTTTGTCCATTTTAAATTGTTTTCTATTAAGTTGTATGAGAATTGAAACCATAAAATTCTGATAATTAAAAAAGGGAAAAAGCTCCTTGACACTGGTCTTGGTAAAGATATTTTGGATATGACACCAAACACAGTCAACAAAAGCAAAAATAAATAAGTGGGACTGTACCCGACTAAAAGGCTTTTGCACAGTACAGGAAACAAACAAAATGAAAAGGCCACCTATAAGTTGAGAGAAAATATTTTAAAAATCATGCTGCTTCTTACAGTACCTCCTTCTGTCTTTGATTAGCTAACTACTACTTGTTCTTTAATATTCAATTCAAAAGTCAACATTCAACTCAAATACCATCTTCTCTGAGAAGCCATTTAAGTATTCCTTAATCTCATTTAGATGTACTTCTAGTACTGTGTTCCTTACAGGATTTTTTATCTTCAGGAAACAGAATTCCACGTTTAAACTATAATAAAGAGTTAAGGAAATGATAAGCTCATATACAAGGAAGACTAAAGATGGTTCTGACTTCCGAGTTGGTTCAACCAAAGATTCAGTGATGCCATCAGAAGATAGTTCAGTCTTGACTCTCTGCTCTGCAGTCTCCAGTGTGGCTTCACACAACAACTACCATTTTGGAACACATTTTCTCATTTATTTTCACTGGGAAGAGAGAAGCTTCCTATCGCTTTCTCTTAAGAGCAATAAAAACATATCCAGAACTCCTCAGTAACCTCTCCTGGGGACTCTCATGACTTAAATTGACTTAGGCATGCCTATCCTTGAAAAAATCATGCCTGGCAAGGAGAACAGGGTTCATGATTACTTCAGACTAATTACTTGGAGTAGAATAGACATTGATGAGTACCAGTTATGTTCCCTACACTCGTATAACATCCCATATTCTATTTGAGCATTTATCAGACTGAACTTAAATTGTTGATTTACTAATGTTGGACCCGCACTAAACATTAAGCTCTTTGTTGAGAGTAGGGACAGTATCATATTCAGTATCATATGTTTGTTCTACCTAGCACAGTGCCTACAACATATTATCTACATAATTATATCTTAATTTAAAATTCCACATTAATCATTTAAAAACATTTTGGATAATGCCCAATTCCTAGCTTATTTAGCTTTGAAATGTTTGTAAAGATAAACATATAGAGTAATGGAATAAAAGTGAGAGTCCAGAGACAAACCCATACATCTACAGCCAATTGATTTACACATGAGGGCCAAGAATATTCAATCGGGAAAGAATAGACTCTTCAAAAAAATTGTACTGGGACAACTGGATATATTAGATTACTGCAAAAATAACTGCAGTTTTTGCCATAAAAGTAATACCAAAACCACAATTACTTTTGCACCAACCGAATACTAATGCAAAAGTAAAATGAAGTCGGACTCACACCATATATAAAAATTATCTCAAAGTTGATCAAAAACCTAATTATAAGAGCTAAAGCAAAACTGTTAGAAGAAAACAGAGGGGTAAATCTTTATGATGTTGGACTTGGCAATCAATTCGTAGACATGGCACGAAAAGTACAAGCAACAAAAGAAAAAAAGTATAAACTGAACTTCATCAAAATTTAAAACCTTTGTGCATTAAATAATATGTTTAAAAAAGTGAAAAGGCAATCTACCGAATGGGAGAAAATACTTGCAAATCATTTATCTGACAGGGATCTAGCATCTAGACTATATAAAGAACCCTTACAATGCAACAACAACAAATCATCAATCCAACTAAGAAATGGGCAAAGAACTCAAATAGACGTTTCTGCAAAAAAAGATATACAAATGGTCAGAACCATATGAAAAGATGTTCAACATTATTAGTTATTAGGGATAACCAAAATGAGATACGCCTTCACACCCATGAGGATGGCTGTATAATTTTAAAAATCAAAAATAAGTGATGGCAAAAATGTGAAGTGATCGAAACTTGCATACATTGCTGGTGGAAATACTATAAAATGGTTCTTTTCTTTTCTTTTCTTTTTTTTGTTTAAGACAGAGTCTTGCTCTGTTGCCCAGGCTGGAGTACAGCGGTGCGATCTCGGCTCACTGTAACCTCCGCCTTTCGGTTTCATGCAATTCTCCTGCCTCAGTCTCCCAAGTAGCTGGAATTATAGGTGCACACCACCATGCCCAGATAATTTTGTATTTTTTTAGTAGAGACTGGTTTCACCATGTTGGCTAGCCTGGTTTCGAACTCCTGACCTTGCGATCTACCCGCCTCAGCCAACATGATTCATTTCGAACTGTGGAAAACATTTTGGTGGTGTCTCAAAAAGTTAAAAATAGAACAACCATATTAACTGGCAATTCCACTCCTAGGAGTATACCCAAAAGAAGTGAAAACAGGTTATCAAACAAATATACTTGTGTTCTTAGCAGCACTATTCACAGTTGCCAAAAGATAGAAACAGCCCAAATATCAATCAAGGGATGAAGTGACAAATAAATTGTGTTATGAAAATACAATGAGGTGGGGTGTGGTGGCTCACACCTGAATCCCAACACTTTGGGAGGCTGAGGGGAGTGCATCACTTGAGGTCAGGAGTTCCAGACCAGCCTGGCCAACTTGGTGAAACCCTGTCTCTACTAAAAATACAAAAAATTAGCGAGGCACAGTTGTGTGTGCCTGTAATCTCAGTTACTTGGGAGGCTGAGGCAAGAGAATAGCTAGAACCCAGGAGGCAGAGGTTGCAATGAGCTGAGGTCTTACCACTGCACTCCAGTCTTAGAGACAGAGTGAGAGTGCCTCAAAAAAATAGAAGTACTAATACATGACATAATCTGAAAAAACTTCAAAAACATAAAGATAAGTGAAAGAAGCGAAACACAAGGTCACATATTGTATAATTCTATTTATTTGAAATATGCAGAATAGGTAAATACAAAGATACACTTCAGGTTGGTGACTGCCAGGGATCTGGCTGAGGAGAGAATGAGGAGCAACTGCTTACTGGGTAGAGGGTTTTACTTTGTGGTGTTGAAATGTTTTGAAACTAGATGGAAGCGGTGGGTGCCCATCTTTGTGAACACACAAAATAACACTGGGCTATTTAAAATGGTTGATTTAAAGTTTTGTGAATGTTATCTCACTAAAAAATATTTTGTAAAACTTACCTCATTTATGTGCCTAATTATATTTCTATCATCTATTCATAAAATATGGAGGTTATATGCAGGCAAAAACCATGTCAAATATTAGGAGACAGAAATATATATGTGCTGAGGATATTCAAAAGGCTAATCAACAGCATACCCTCTCTGTTGATGATTTCTGCATGAGGAAGTGGCTCGTATGCAGATGCTACTCTGGAATTCATATGTAAATCAGCAATAATATAATAACTTGAGTTAGAAAAATAAATTTTATATATCTATATGAATAAGTAATAAATATTTTCTTTTCTGTGAAAATTCACCTATTTTTCTTTCAAATCTAACCTAATGTATTCCATAAAATACGAGAAAATGATTTGCAAGTTCATTGCTAGTATCGAATTTGAATAAGATGAAAAGTAGATTAAGAAGCACTTAAAACGATTTAAATTGCTGCCTGTCTAAGGAAACATATTAAACATTATCCAAGGACTACTTTGAAAATCTATGGTATTAACTTACTGTAACAGAACCAAATATACCCAACATGAACCAGAACATATTGAAACATTACAAAAGCTAATTCATGGACAGATGCTTACGCAATATAGAGACCAAAAATGAAGTATTTGAGCCAAATTACTATTACATCTAAGTATGATAATTACCAGAACAGCTGATGTTTAAAATGAACCTATGCTGATTTGGCCACTGAGCAACATATAAAATAAAGAATAATAATTCCTAATTCCCTCTTCCACCTTCCAGAAACAACAACTGACATGGGAAATGAAAACAAATACTTCATCTGACAATTTATAGATTACGTATGCCATTGTTTTAAAGTTCTCTTTATTCTCAACAAAGTAAGCGTATGTATATGAGTCTGTGTGTGTTATAAAAAAAAATGGTGAATGATAAGTAACCAAACTATCTGAGAAGGGTTTAATATTTTGGAGTATTTTGTTTCAGGTCAGTACCAGTCTTAGGGGTCACAGAGATATACCATGTAGTAGAAATTATTATTAGAAAAATAGTTACTCTGCAAGGCAGGCTGGAGAAAATTCAGGATATGATGGGGAAAGTGTGAGGATTGATTAAGTAAGGGTATAGATTCAAGGATAATCTTCATACTGACAGAGGAACGAACAAGTTGGGGCTGCTTGAGGGGCTTAGATTCAGGGGCTTGGAAATGTCATCTAGAGAAAGAAGAGTTCGTTCACTGAGGTTGGAAATATAGGCATATAGGGTCATTCCTATGCACCTTGGCATCCAATTCTAGGTTCTTGATTAAATTGCATGAATGGAGTTCTGGGAACTCAGGGACTGAATGTGTAAGGTTTCCTTTCTTTCAACCCTCATTTTTCTGTATTTATGTACAGATAAACGCCTGCAAAGGTGTTTCCAGAATTTTTTTTTTTTTTTTTTTGAGGCGGAGTCTCGCTCTGTCGCCCGGACTGGAGTGCAGTGGCCAGATCTCAGCTCACTGCAAGCTCCGCCTCCCGGGTTTACGCCATTCTCCTGCCTCAGCCTCCCGAGTAGCTGGGACTACAGGCGCCCGCCACCTCGCCCGGCTAGTTTTGTATTTTAGTAGAGACGGGGTTTCACCGTGTTAGCCAGGAACGTCTCGATCTCCTGACCTCGTGATCCGCCCGTCTCGGCCTCCCAAAGTGCTGGGATTACAGGCTTGAGCCACCGCGCCCGGCCCAGAATGTTATGTATAAAAATTTCCAGATAGAATATTTGGGTTATATTTTTTCTTTCTTTTCTAAACTTTTTTGTTTGAATATTTTCAATAAATATGTATAATACTTTTCAGCAACAATAGTGATTTTCTTAACAAAAAAGGTATAAAATTACAAGCAACTACGCCAAGGAATTAATAGCATTAAATTATGAGTGTGGAAATACAAATTATTATTTGCTTCTTAGTATTTTTGAAAATTTCCAAAGTAAAAAATTCAATCAGAAATTTCTGTAAGTACAACAAATGTACAGTGACAATTCTTCCATTTTGAATTTCACCCACACAATTTCGAACGAAATTCTAATAATCAATGTTTGCGGCTACCAAAGACCCGTGTACTGAAAAACAAAATGTACTGTTCCAAATGTAGTTATATTTTCCTTATTAAAGGCAGCATCCACTAACACTGTGAAATATCAAATAAGACACTGTTATAAAACTCAAGATCTTATTCAGCTTTTAGGGAAGGTATATAATTTGTGTTTCTGCCAGTCTATACTGCTTGATTTCCAATCTCCCTTCCACAAAGTATCACACTGAATTTTAAAGGCCATACCTGTTTTGGGTTTAATTTAGTATGGTGATAGTAAAATAATACTGCCTGAAAACATTTGAAATCATCTAAGGGGAATTAGAAAGTAGTTCTGGTTACAAATTCTAAAGATACTGCAGATCCAACTTAGAAACTTAAAGAAAAGGAAATATATCCTGTAATGAGGAGTATAAGTTATACAAAGATAATCTCCTATCACCCCCTAATTATTTTATATAGGAACATTATAAACACTACTTTTATGTATCATACAGTACACACAGTAGTGTGGTAGTAAATGTTTAACAGTCAGCTGTCCAAACAGTGGGGTAGGGGTCCTGATTTGCAGGGTTTGCAGATTCCTATGGTGTAAACCCTCTCATTATTGCCTACTTCAAAATATCAAGGTGATGACACTGAACGCAGAATTGGAAAGAGTTGCACACAATAGACTCCTACAAATCAGCTCCAGGCAGCTTCTGCATACCACTCTCACATTGCTTTTATATCTTATTGTTAAATTTTATAATAGAAGATGATATTGCTTAGCTTTTCCAAAACAATTATGTCATTCCAATAATGTTAATATTCAAGTCTTATATTTACAACTATATAACATATATGCTTATTGCTGACAATTTGTTTTGCTGTAAAAATTAAAAACTGATTCTTAAGAGGACCTTAACAAAATATTGTTTAATATTTTTCTATCTTTAGAAAACATAATGTAAACATGTAGTTGCAAAGCATACTAGGAGGCATAATTATATTATTATAAAATCATATAATATATATTGTACTTAATATAATGAGGTATTTTAAAATTTATTATTGTATGCTATTGAATTCAGGGCTGTATCATGACTTTAGTAGGCCAAAGCACTTTTGTCTTTGTTAGCTCTTTCTTTCCTAAACATATATTAAAAATAAATACATAAATTCAACAAGAGATATAGAAAAATTATATTTCATGACTTTGTAGGTATAGAAACAAATATAATCCTGCCTGGATTCATTATTAGATATTCATTATGATCATATTCATTTTTTTTTTTTTACAATTTGAAAAGTAAAATTAAATTCTTTCATGAGTCCCTAAAAATATCCTGAGCCCTAGGCCCTGTACCTACTATGACTAATAGACTGCTTGGCCCTGTCGAAATGCAGCAAATTTGTAAACACATTATTTTATTAAGTATCTATATTTTTTATATTATAAGAATCAAGAAAATCCATAGTATTTTACTGTTTACCTTTTCAAACCTATCATTGATTATGTATACCTTCTCTTTCATCTCTTTAATGATCCAGCCAGTCTCTCTCATATATTAGTATTTTTTGAAAAACTGATTGAAGTATTTGTTTACCCTGTCTAATTTTTAAAAAATTTTTTGTTACTTCATTATTTTTTCTTTGTAATTTATTTGGGTTTATTTTGTTGTTCTTAAATTTCTTATGTGAGATATACAGCTCATTAATGTTCAGCTTCTGTATTTGTTTTAAATATTAACAGTTAAGACTACAGATTTTCTTTAAGTACTGGTACTGCTTTTCCATATTTCAGAAGGTTTGGTAAGTAATATTTCCAGTATTATTCAACTCCAAGTATTTTCTAATTTCTACCTGAATTACCTCTTTGTCATATTAGATAGTGCTTGCATTTTAAAATTTGCTAATTCCTGGCATTTCAAGTTAAATTTTTTAATGTCAGTTTGAAACTTTTTGCATTACAGTAACAGAATGCGGTCTGTCTGAAACTGCTTCTTTAAAACATTCAGAAACTTGTCTTTTGGTGTCATATATAGTTAATATTCACAAATGTTGTATGTGCACATACTTTTTTGTTCTCTTTTTGTTCAGGGTTCCATATACCTCATAAATCAAGGTGATTCATTACATTGTACAATTTTAAATGATTTTTATATGCTTGACCTATCATTTACTGAGAAAGTTATATTAAAATTTCTCACTGATGGTAGCTCTAATTTTGTCATTTTTTAAAATACAATGAGGCTATGCTATTAGGGAATTATAAATTATAATTTATTATACCTTTGTGATAAAGACAACCTATTAGCAGTGAAGATTTTCTATCTTTGCTTTCTGTTGTAAATTCTATTTTACATAATATTAATACCACCACATCCATTTTCTTTTGCTTAGAATTTGTTTGATATTGTAAAAGTTATCAAACTCAAAATGTAGATGCTTGGGTCAAACCCCAACAAAGCATAAAGACAAGAGGTTAAGAAGGGAGGACCCTTACACATACATGCTTATGATCAGAACAATTACAAATGCCTGTAACAAAAACTTTTGCCAATGACTTTTCAAACTTGAGCTTGCTATATGAGTTAAAGGACAGCTAGCTGGATGTATAAGAACACTTGCCTAACACTGTCTCCCTAATGAACTGGTATCAACTCCTGAGATAAGCCCTTATCACCAACACTCTCTTTGCTTCAAAACAAATTACATGTTCTTTTTCCTTTTGTCTTTAAAAGTTTATCCTTCCCTCAACGTCTTTGGATAGGTCTATGAATCCTACAGCCTGCATATCCTGGAAGTGCAAATCCCTTGCACACTCCTGAATAAACTCAGTGTTTTTGGAGACTCTCTCTTTGTCTTTTATTTAGGTTGACATATCTAGAATCAGAAGTGGAGCAAGATTACCTGCAAGGAGACCCCCTGAAACTATTACTATGGGATAAAAGATGAAATGCTCCTGATTATTGTAAGTACAAAATTGCATGCAGGATTGTGTAAAGACAATGCCAGGTTGGACTGCCAGAATGAGCCAACAGTGCGTGATGTGCTTCCCCCTGCAGAGAGCCTACAAATGGACGTGAATATTGGTGAATATCACCAATATTCCTATCCCAGAAGAGCAGATGTTCATAGCTCTGGGAATGGAATGCGACACTTGAGGAGAGCCTATAAACAGACACATGGGGGGTGCCTGTCCATATGGATAAGATAGGGCTATAAACACCCTCATCTTGCCACGGCTCTTCTAGGCCTCTTTAGGGTTAAGGTATACTCCCTTCTGAGAATTTCTGGTCTAACCAGTTGTCTAGCTTCACGTCCTGTTACTATGGATTGTTTGTAACCAGCTTTTGCTGCAACTTTTACTGCTGATTAATATCTTGCTAATCATAGGTTATGGAGACTGTGTTTCTGTTTTAAGCCTCTGTTAGAAATTACTGATGCACATACTATATTGTAAATTCTTACCTCTGTATACTGTACTTCTGCATACAGACGTTATGTTAAAGAACTACTTCATCCCCATGTGACCATCTCACCTCATAATCAAATGATCCTAAATCCCTCATTAACCTACCCCTGCCCTCACTAAACTTAATAATAAATGCTGGCATATCCAGTGCATTGTTGGCACCACAGAACCAGAAGGTGGTGACCCCCCTGGACCCATCTTTCACTATCTTGTGTGTGTCTATTGTTTCTCGATCTGCCGATCCGCCTGGGAGCAAAGAGAGAGCCCCAATGCATTGCGGGCTGCTGTCCAGATCCCGCAATAATTACCTTTGGAAAAAAGCAGTAATTCTTAAAAACAGTATGCAGCAGTCACCTGAGCCCTCTGCTCTCCCCTTCCACACCTCACTGTTAGTGTCTGGTGAGTTTCCTCTCAGGCCAAGATGCCCTATTTTTGGTAGATATTTCCTGCTGACTTTATTTGAGATCTGACTTAGATAAGCCCACTTGAATAAGGAAACTGCATTTCTCCTAGGATGACAAAAGACTTTTTGCATTTTTAAAACAAGTCCTTTCTATTACAAAGACATTTTGAGTTTCTGGTAAGTATACACTTTAAATTTTCATACAGCAGGGAAAATGATTTTCTTTGCTCTGAAAGATTAATAAAGATATTCAAATTCTAAAGGCATTCCAGAACAACCTTCCTTCAGGGATTCTAGAAGGGCTATATTATAGCACATTCTTGTACACATTTTTAAACTGATGAGGAAATCACACAAAAAAATCAGAGCTTGTCCAGGAGCAGTGGCTCACACATTTAAACCCAGCACTATGGGAAGCTGAGGTGGGGTGGATTGCTTGAGCCCAGGAGTTCAAGACCAGCCTGGGCAATATGACAAAACCCCATCTCTACAAAAAATTCAAAAATTAGCCAGGCAGGGTGGTATGGGCCTGTGGCCTCAGTTACTCAGCATGCAGGAGGATGATTCCCTGAGCCCAGGAGGCCAAGGCTGCAGTGAGCCATGATTATGCTACTTCACTCCAGCCTGGGTGACCGAGTAAGACCCTGACTCTCTCTCTCTGTCTTTCTCTCTCTCTATATATATTTTTTTTCAGAGCTCAATGGCCATTTTTTGAACTCTATAAGAAAAGTGCACCTATAAGATTTACATGTACAGGCTTTCAAGTCCTCTATGTATTGATTTTCTTCTGCCTACTCTGAATCTGATTTTTTTTTGCTTGTATTAAAATAAAAACTGAATGCTTCAACAGTCTTTGTAGTTACAAATTTAAATAAAACAAGGAAAATCTCACTCAAAGATTGTTTTCTAATGGCATTCCAATCATAGAAGGCGGCAAGGAATTAACTCCTAACTCATTTGAAAATGGAAAAAAGGGGAAATGGAGTAAAATATGCATTTTTTAAGAAAAGAATTTCTATGAAAACTGCTTTACCCAAAATTTGGTTTATAGCCATGATAAGATTACAGATCAGGACATATTAATGTCTCATGTCTAAAATTCTAAAATGAAAGCTATAATATCTTTGTGTGTATATGTGTGTTCATGTGTGTTTTATACATGTGGTATGTTGTGTCTACAGGGTAAAATCTAGCATAATTGGTCAGAAATACCTTAAGAAATTCTATTAAGATTGGTTTTAATAAATGAGAACTCATATAATTTAATACATAAGACTGTTAAAATATTTACTAATTTATCCTAAAGCCTTTTAGTTCACATATTTGAGTAAATCTTTAATAAATAAGGTGGCTTTAAAATTGTTGGTAAAATAAAAATAAAATTATCTTTAGAATTGTTAGCATATATTTTTTAGCCTGGGTGTAATGGCCAGTTTTATATTTGTCTCTAAAATGTTTTAAGGTCATACAATTATATAAGCAGCTTAAAAGCAAAATGATCATCTTTTATGCAACTCCTTGATAAGCCAGACTGACATATTTTGGATATCTGTCCCTCCAATTCTCTGGTGAAATGTGATTTTCCAGTGTTGGAAGTGGGGCTTGGTGAGAGGTACTTGGGTCATGAGGGTGGATCCTTCATGAATGGCTTGGTGTCTTTCCTGAGGTAATGAATTACCATGAGATCTGGTTCTTGAAAAGAGTTTGAGACCTCTCCCACCCACATCTTACCTATGTGACAGGCATGCTTCCCTTTCCTCTTCTGCCATGATTGTAAGCCTCCTAAGGCTTTACCAGAAGCAGATGCTACTGTCACACTTCTACAGACTGCAGAACTGTGAGCGAAATAAACCTCTTTTATTTACAAGTTATCCAGCCTTAGGTATTCTTCTATAACATAAAATGGATTTACAAAAAGACGAATTAAATATTGCTGGCTTAATGATAACACTTTTATCTTATTAATTATCAGCAAAATACCAATACATTCAACCTTGAGATTCATACTTGGGTGATAAACACCTGATCTTGACAGGCTGTAACAAAAAGATAATTAGAAATGATGACTATCCTTGTCTAATATCTCAGTTTTATAAGTAATCCAGGTATAGTTGTTAAAATAAATACATCAGGTAAATATAAATGAGATAAACTTTATAAATGAACTTTTAATGTAATTTAAAATTAAAGTTATATTAAATTAAGAAATAGATATTCATAAAAAGTCTGGGTCATATCCAAATGAAATAAAATACTGAAAAATAAATGGTTAAACACAAAGTTTAAATTTCTATACTTTTAAATTCATATTACAAAAGTATCACAGCACCCATGCATGCTGCCCAGAGGCCTCAGGATCAGACTGCCTGGAGTCTGTCAATAGCACTACGGATGGCTGCAAATGTGGCCTAGGGGCCTGAAGACTGGTCCACCCAGCACCCACCTCTGACACAATCAAAGCTCATGTGTACTCACCAGGGGCCAGAGAATCAGTTTGCTCAGGGCACACAGTCCACTTCACTGGTGGAACTGCATGCACCTGTGGTACTAGGGGCTGTGGGGCCAGCCTGCAAAGGGCTCACGGTGGACCTTCCAGTGTTCACATGTGCCATTGATGGCCCCATGGAATGGCTCACCACACGTGGGACTCACCACTGCTGCTATCAGCAAACCCACCCTCTTCAGTAGAGGGGCAACCATGTACTTACACATGACCCCAAAGACCCAAGGATTGGCCTGCTGATGTCCCTGTCCCCAGCAAAACCACTCCACGACCTACACAAACAACCACAACCTAAACCATGAGGAATACACAGACATAACTGATGTTGATTACAGCCAAACAAATCATATGAAGAGTACCTTACTGTACAGTCACAGAACCAAAGCCAAAGTACTCTATTCAACTGACACTGTAAATACATCTAAAGGAAAAATACATCCTATGAAAGCTATTTCATAACATTGGAAGAAACAACAGTTACATCAGATGCATAGATATCCAGGTATGAACACAAGAAACATTAAAGGGCAAAGAAACATTGCATCACCCAAGGAACATAATATTACTCCAAGAACCACAGAAGAAAATGTCTTAAATGCATGAAAACCACAATAACAATCTTAAGAAACCTCAGTGAGATAAAACAGCAAAAAATTACCCAATAAATAGAAATCAAGGAAAAATTGATGATCTAAATAATTCAACAAAATAATAGATATCATTATAAAAATCCAAATCTTGAAAATGAAGAATTTAATGAACAAAATAAAAAATACAAAAGATAGCTTCAACAACAGCGTAGATCAAGCAGAAGAAAGAATTTACTATCTTGAAGAAAGGTATTTTGAAATAAACCAGTCTGAAAAAAGAAAAAGGAAAAGGAAAAAAAAAAAATTTAAAAAGGCCAATGTGATATATGAGATATCATTATGCAAATAAGTTCAAATATTTGCATTAAGTGAGTTCCAGAAAGGGAAGAAATGGTAAGCTGCATAAAAAATTCTTATTTAATACAGTAACAACTGAATACTTTCCAAGTCTTGGAAAAGATATAGACAATCATGGCAGAAGACAAAGGGAAAGCTAAAACTTTACAAAGTCAAAACAGGAGAAAGAGAGATAGGGGAGGTGCTACACACTTTTAAAAGACCAGATCTCATGAGAACTCACTATCACAAGAATGGCAACAATGAGGAAATCTACTCTATGATCCAATAACCTTCCACATGACCCCACCTATAATATTAGGAAGTAGTTTTCAAGATGAGATTTGGGTAGGAACACAGATTCAAACAAAGTAAGTCCACCCCAGACCCTCCCAAATCTTATGTCCTTCTCACATTTCAAAATATAGTAATGCCTTTCCAACAATCTCCATGCTTTAACTCATTCCAGCACTAACTCAAAAGCCCACAGTCCAGTCTCATCTGAGACCAGGTTTGTCCCTTCTGCCTATGAGTGTGTAAAATAAAAACAAGATAGTTGACTGGGTGTGGTGGCACATGCATCCTAGCATCTTGGGAGGCCAAGGCAGGTGGATCATGAGGTGAGGAAATCGAGACCATCTCGGCCAACATGGTGAAACCCTGTCTCTACAAAAAATACAAAAATTAGCTGGGTGTGGTAGCACATGCCTGTAATCCCAGCTGCTTGGAAGGCTGAGGCACGAGAATTGCTTGAACCCAGGAGGCGGAGGTTGCAGTGAGCCAAGATCACATCATTGCACTCCAGCCTGGTGACAGAGCAAGACTCCGTTTAAAAACAAAACAAAACAAAACACAAAAACAAGTTAGTTACTTCCAAGACACAATGGGATTATAAGCACTGAGTAAATACTCCCATTCCAAAATGGAGAAATTGGCCAAAAGAAAGTGGTCACAAGCCCCATGCCAGTCTGAAACCAAGTAGGGCAGTCATTAAATCATAAGACTTCAAAATAATCTCTCGTGACTGCACATCTCACATCCAGAGCACACTGGTGCAAGAGGTGGGCTCCCAAGGTGGCTTTGCAAGAGTTAGTCCACATGACTGATCTCATGGGCAGCTGTTGAGTGTTTGTGGCTTTTCCAAGCACATGGTGCAAGTTACAGTCGGCTCTAACATTCTGGGGTCTGAAGGATGGTGACCCTCTTCTCACAGCTCCACTAGGCAGTGCCCCAGTGAGGACTCTGTGTAGGAGCTCCAACCCGACATATCCCCTCTACAGTGCCCTAGGAGAGTTTCTACATGAGGGCTCCAACCTGCAGTCCAGCCAGCTTCTGCCTGGACATCCAAGCTTTCTCACACATCCTCTGAAATCTAGGCAGAGGCTCCCAAGCCTCAAATCTTGCATTGTGTGCATCTACAGGCTTGAAACCATGTGGAAGCCACCAAGGCTTATGACTTGCACCCTCTGTAGCAGTGGCATGAGCTGTACCTGGGTCCTTTTAGCCATGGCTAGAGCTGGAGTGACTAGGATGTGGGTAGCAGTGTCCCAAGGTTGCCCAAGGCTATAAGCCTGGGCCTCACTCATGGAAGCACACTTTCCTCTTAGGCCTCGAGGCCTGTGATAGGAGAGGTTTCCATGAAGGTCTCTGAAATGCCTTTGAGGCATTTTCCCCATGGTCTTGGCTACTAGTACGTGGCTCCTCTTTACTTTTGCAAATTTCTGTAGTCTGCTTGAATCCCCCTACCTGCCCAAAAATGGGTTTTTCTTTTCTACCACATGGTTGGGCTGTAAATTTTCCCAAATTGTGTGCCCTGCTTTCTTTGTAAATATAACTCCAGTTTCAAGTCATTTATTTGTTTATGCATATGAGTGTAGGTGATTAGCTGCAGCCAGGCCACAACTTGAATGCTTTCTTGCTTAGAAATTTCTCCCACCAGATAACCTAAATCATCATTACAAAGTTCAAAGTTCCGCAGATCACTAGGGCAGCAACACAATGCAGCTAATTTCTTTGCTAAGGAACAAAAGTGAACTTTGCTCCAGTTCTCAATGAGTTTCTCATTTCCAACTGAGATCTCATCAGTCTCACCTTTACTGTCCATATCACTATCATCATTTTGGTCATAACAGTTTAACAAGTCTCTAGGAAGTTCCAAACTTTCCTTCAACTTCCTGTCTTCTGAGGACTCCACACTCTTTCAACCACTGTCCATTACCCAGTCCCAAAGTTCCTTCCACATTTTCAGGTATCTTTATAGCAATGCCTCCTTTGATACCAATTTTCTGTATTAGTCCATTCTCATATTGCTATAAAGAAATACCTGTGACTGGGTAATTTATAAAGTAAATGGGTTTACTTGGCTCACAGTTCTGCAGGCTGTACAGGAAGATTGGCAGCATCTGCTTGGCTACAATCATAGCAAAAGCTGAAGGGGAACTGGTGCCTTGCAAAGCTGAAACAGGAGGAAGAAAGACAGTGAGGAGGTCCTACACATTTTTAAATGACAAGATCTCGTGAGCACTCACTATCATGAGTATGGCACTGATGAGGAAATCTACCTCCATGCTCCAATCACCTCCAACCAGGCCCTACCTCCAACAATGCGGATTACATTTCAACATTAGATTTGGATGGGGACACAGATCCAAACCATATCAAGTATCAAGTCATATCTAAAGGAATCTCTATCAGACTAATAGCAGATTTCTCAACAGAAACTGCACACTCCAGAAAAGAATGAAATTATATATTATATTCAAACAGTCAGAAGAAAAGAAAAAAAAAGCATTCAACCGAAAATATTATACCTGACAAAGCTGTCTCTTCAGAAATGTGCAGAGATTTGCTTGTTGATATCTCAGACAAGCAAAAACTGAGGGAATTCATCACAACTGGACCAGCCCTACAAGAAATTATTTTTAAAATCCTATATCTGGAAGCAAGAAGACAATATATATTATTATAACAACACCCAAAAAACATAAAAAATACTGGTATAGCAGACACCCAAATGGGAAAGAAAAAGGAATCAAATGTTACCATTGCAGAAAACCACCAAACCACAAAAATAATAAAAGGAAGAAAAAAACAAAGGATATACACAATAATCAGAAAATGATTAACAAAATGACAGGAATATGTTTCAACAGAAAAGTAAAAACCTTGAATGTAAACACTTTAAATTCCCAACAGAACTGCTGAATTGATTTAAAAAAAACAAGACCCAACAATATTATGGCTATAAGAAACTCACTTCACCTCCAAAGGCACACAAAGACTTAAAGTGAAGGGATGAAAAAAAGATATTCCAGACAAATGGAAAACAAAAGATTGCAGGAGTACTATACTTACATCAGACAAAATAGATATTTTAAGTTGAAGAACAAAAGGGACAAATAAGGTAATCATATAATGATAAAGAGATCAGTTTGGCAAGAAAATACAACAATTGTAAATGCACACACACACACACACAGGAGCACACAGATGTATAAAGCAAATATTATTAGAATCAAATACAGATATAGACAGCAATATAGTAACAGTTGGGAACTTGAACACTCTACTTTCAGCATTGGACAGATTATCTAGACAGATAACCAAAAAATAATCATCAGACTTAAACTGCATTATAGACCAAATAAACCTAACAGACATACACAGAATATTTCAGCCAAGAGCTGCAGAAAACAATCTTCTCTTAAGAGCATCAAACATTCTCCAGGAGAGAACATATGTTTGGCCATGAAACAAGCAGCAACAAATATTGAAAAATCAAAAATCAAAATCACATCACATATTTTCTTAGATCACAAAAGAGTAAAACTGGAAACGAATAATGTGAAGAACTCTGGAAATTGTAGAAATACACTGAAATTAAACAACATGCTCCAGAATGACTGATGGGTCATGGAAGACATTAAGGAGAAAAAAAAATCTTGAAACAAGTGAAAATAGAAAACAACATCCCCAAACCTAGAGTATACAGCAAAAGCAGTACTATGAGGGTTGTTTATAGCAATAGAAACCTACATCATAAAAGTAGAAAGATTTTAAATAAATGACGTAGAGATGCACTTCAAGGAACGAAAAAAGCAAGAAGAAACCAAACCTCAAATTAGTAGAAAAAAAAAAAAATAAAGATCAGAACAGAACTAAACAAAAGACAAAAAAAATCCACATAATACAAGATCAGCAAAACAAAAATCTGGTTATTTGAAAAGATAAACAAAAATCAATAAATTATTAGCCAGAGTAAGAAAAACACAGTGGAGATCCAAATAAATACAATCAGAAATGAAACAGGAGATATTACAACTGGTATCACAGAATTGCAAAAACATTCTGTAGAAAAAAATTATGAACTAGAAAACCTCAAGAAAATGAATAAATTCTGGGACACATAAAACTTACCAAGATTGAACCAAGAAGAAATAGAAAACCCGAACATATTAAAATCAGTAACTGGATTGAACCAGTAATAGTCTTCCAATAACAAAATACTCACTACCTGAAGGGTTCACTGCTGAATTCTAAACAGCCTTTAAAAAATAACTAACACAAATTCTTCTCTAATTATTCCAAAAAACTGATGAAGAAGGAATTTTTTCTAATTCATTTTATGAGGCTAGCATTAGCCTGAAACTAAAAATAAACAAGAAGACAACAAAATAAGAAAACTATAGGCAAAAACCCCTGATGAATACAGATGCAAAAATCAACAGAAATACTAGCAAAGTGAATCTAACACAGCATCAACAAGATTATACACAATAATACAGTGGGATTTATATGAGGGATGTACAGGTGTTTCAACATGTGCAAATAATTAAACATGGAACATCACATCAGAGAATAAAGAACAAACAACATGATAATCTCAACAGACATAGGCGAAACATTTGATAAAGATCAGTATCTCTTTATTACCTGTCTAATATCTGCAACAGCAAGACTCCTAATAGAATAATATTGGTCCAGTTTTGTTAAAATGATAGCCAATACCTTTGGAACTGACAAAATGGTACTTACCAATGGACTTCAGGCAAAATTTAACGAGAGATGCACAGCTTTCAAACATACTTGTTGCTCTATTTTGCTAAAATGTTTTTAAAACTGACTCAAAATTTGCTGACCATCCTCACTGATGTGAGACGAGATGAACAATCAGGACAACATCATCCCAGCACTGAGAAATAAAACCTAACTATGAGATGCTTGAGATGGTTGATCAGCAACGCTTTTAGAGAAAGACCTTGATCAAATGAGGAAATGTGAAAGTTGTCAGGATCAAAATGGAGTCATTTGTGTCAAACTTGGACTCCACAAATGGAGTCATTTGTGTCAAAAATCAAGCTGGTAGGTTAGGAAGGGAGGGCCCTCATGCACGCATGCCTGTGATAAGAACTATTACAAATAACATCTGAAAGTCTCTTACTTGTACATATGCCTATAACAAGAACTTTTGCTAAGGACTTTTCAAACTGCATCTTGCTATATGAGTCACAAGGACAGGTAGCTGAATACATAAGAAGACTTGCCTAACACACTGTCTCCACAGTGACCTGGCATCAACTCCCGTGATAAGCTACTGTCATCAATATTTTCTTTGTTTTAAAACAAATTACGTTCACTTTTTCCTTAGAAAGCTTCCTCTTGTCTCAAACTCTTTGGCTATGCCTATGATTCCCCATAGTCCACATATCCTGGATTAGCATCTATACTGCACACTCCAGAATAGAATGAGTATCTTTAGATAATCTCTGTTATTTAGGTTGACAGTATGTTAGTAAACACTGTGGCAAAAAAGAAGTTGCACACTAAAACTGGTTATTATGGTGAGTTTATTGAAAGAACAGTTTTAACAAAGGCCGAACTTCCTTGGTTGTCTTTTTTTTTTTTTTTTCTTTTGAGATGGAGTTTCACTCTTGTTGCCCTGGCTAGAGTGCAATGACACAATCTCAGCTCACTCAACCTCTGCCTCCTGGGTTCAAGTGATTCTCCTGCCTCAGCCTCCCAAGTAGCTGGGATTACAGGCGTCCACCATAACACCTGGCTAATTTTTTGTATTTTTAGTAGAGATGGGGTTTCACATTGTTGGTCAGGCTGGTCTCGAACTCCTAACCTCAGGTGATCCACTTGCCTCGGCCTCCCAAAGTGCTGGAATTACAGGTGTGGGCCACCGTGACCAGCCCTCAGTTGTTTTCTTATTTTCCAATTCCCCCTTCCTCTTAGTTTTTGGCCTTGTAATTACTATCTCTCTTGTCAATTTAGTTATTTGATGCTATTAATAAATTTTTAAAAATTGTATCCAGTATTTTAAAATTTACTGGAAAGGTTGCTCTGATTAACATATCCCATCAATAAAATTCCCTACATTACTGGCCTTGATTTTTTGGGATGAAATATTATCCTAAATTAAAAATTATGTTTCAAAGAATATTAATCTTCTTAATATTAATAAACTTTCATGTCTATATGCATTAGATGACAACTGATAGCATTTAAGGAAATATATCACACCATTTAACTATTAAAATTGGCTTTTAAATCAATTAAAATGAGTTATAAAAAATACTTATTTCCTCACTACAAATATCTTCACAGTAGAATATAAACACCTGAAAGACAGTAGTTAATAAATAATTTATAAGTTTACTTAATACATATGCTAAACCTATTGAATTACATCATCCTAAGAGGAAACAAAATAACTATTCTATCGATTTATGTTTTCTAAAATATCTACCTCTGTTTAACTTTAAATGTTCTATTTTGACAATACCCAACCAATAGTATCTGAAGTAGAATCTAAACAACCCAAGATAAGTTAAACAAAAATTGCTCTCCAAAGGAAATGTATATATTGTGTAACCCTGAAATACTCCTTATAATTAGGGATTGCACATTAGATATAAAATTATTTTTCCAATGTTCTTATGATTTACCTTATTTATGTCACATGTATTAATCTGCTTATTTAACAACTCAATTTCATGGGCAATTAAACAATACCCACAGAGGTATACAAATGTCCAGTCCAATCAGTTCCATTTTAAGCTGTTCTTTCACTAATTTTATCAAGAGGTATATAGCTTAAAAAAGAAAAGCCCTTTGAAAATTACTGTGTTGGCTGGAAAAGATTCATATTTTGAAACTCTAAATTTGTGTAATATATCACGTACATGTTTAAAATTTTAGAACAAATTAATGTTTATATTTGTTATTTTCCCTTCAGGGCAATCTTTATTAATTTAAAAAGTTACCATGATAATAGTCTTCATTCTGCCACTTTGAAGGTTCCTTAAGTATATAACTCAAGTCGATGATATTTAGTTGAACTTCAATAAAAAAGAATCAACTTTGGTTTCCTTAGCTTTGACATGCAATCCGATTTAACAATAATTGCTAAATAACATTTATCGTATGCATAGACAAGGTAAGCACTGTTCTAAGACCTCTACATACAACAATTTATTTATTGTTGACACAACTTTATAACTAAGGTACTATTATTTTCCCTGATTCATAGACTTAAAAAATGGGCATAAAAGACATTTAATAACATGATTGAAAAACTGGCTCTAAGCCACCATGCTATTCTGTCTCTATTAAAGGTTAATCGTAACCAAAATTAATTCACTCATAAGAATAAAATTATAAATAGCTGCAAGTATGAAAAATTCTTGATGAGGCACTGACTCATCACTTCTATAGAAATAAGCTACCAAGACAAAAAATAAAGTTTTTTTTGTAGTCATATAGATTTGATAATGCAAAACTATTATCATAGAAATCAATTGCTGTCATTCATTTATTAAATTTCCTCTATTTGCTACTAAAATTTGGTTTTACTGCAAGTTTGGAAAGGCCACAGACTGTATGAGAGTGTAGCAGTTAAGAGCATAGTTTCTAAAATAGTGACACCCTGGGTTTGCATTGTGGTTGCTCCATTACTACCTATGTTATCTTGATAGTTACATAACCTCTACAAGCTTCATTTATAAAAGGAGGATAATAATTTTATTCATCTCACAAACTGAAAGTTTTAGAAAGTTGAAAGAAAAATGAAAGTTTATTTTAGAAAGTATTTAGCATAGAATATAGCATAATACAAGGTAAGAGTAAGTTTATTTCTATTGTCAGTTATCTATTTCTATGGTCAGTTATCTTATGTCCACATGATTATATTCACAAAAAATACAACTCACAAAATCAGCATCCATAAACCTACTTGTCCCAAATGTACAGGGTGGGCCACAGATATCGTAACAACAAATCTATACTCCTTCTACTTATGTTGAGGGATCTATAGATGCCAGATCTTTTACCCTTTACCTCTCCTCAGTGTAACCAACGATTTGAATCTCAGATTCACTCCTTTCTGTCTCATATTAACAGTGCCAAAATTTGACATTTTATCCCCTGCTTCCCCCCACAACACACTGCCCATTTCCATATTTTCAGGCACTGTGTTAAAAAAAATGAATAGGAGAAAGCAGGCAAAATAATCACACTTGTGCAGAGTAGGTGTAATAAAATACATTTGTGTATATTTCAGAACATAGAAAAATAAAATGTGAGTTCTTAAAGGACTGACACCATTTTAATGATTATTACAAAATAGTGATTCCTAAAAACAAAGATTTATTTGGTTATTTAATATTTTTAACTCTAAATTAAGCATTCTTAATTTATAATAATGGCCTGTATTACTTCAACTCAGGAGTTAGGGTAAAGTTCCCTGTGGGTGTAACTTCCGGTGCTTCACAGCAGAGTGTCTTTCCTTGAAAGTTCCTCAGCAGTGCTCTCTACTGCACCCATCCTGGCTACTCCACTGACAAATACTCAGTGTACTCCACATCATGTCAGCAGGGTGCAGGAGAACTAAAGAAACGGTGATGCTTCTGGAGACAGCTCTGTAATTTTGACAGAGTGAAGACTCTACAGCCCTATTACAATTATATCTTTCACAAATAATTTGGAATTTTCACCAACCATAACTCACATGAATTAGTGTTAAACCATTTTAATAGCATTAAAATAGATAAACATTTCAACTTAACTTATGTATTTTATTTAAAGATATTAGCAATAAAATATTTTATATTAATAATACAAGTATAGTATTTAGATATACATAATCAGTAAGCTCATGCTATCCAAACAATTGGAAATTTAAAAATAATTCCCAGTCAGTAACTATGACAATTATAATATAGCAAAGCAAACAAAAGCTTGAAGCGATTTTTTTTTTCAATTTTGTCTACTAGGAGTTATAACTATTGAGGAACTTATTGTTTCCAAATAAAAGTCCAAAGTGTATTTTTGACAGTGAGAACAGAGAAAAGCCAAAGTTGTCTAGCTTTAACCTGTGGGTACTCTTGCTGAACCTAATCCTTTTAAGAACTAACGTTTTCATAATAGGTAAATAATTTTAAATTTCCAACAATGAAAACACTTCTATTTAGTGGCAGTGATGTATATTCTTGATATATTATGTATTTTACTTTACATATCCTTAATAATAAGAAATCTAGTGATTGTCCATGTATGATAATTAAAGTGACCAAAAATATGAATGCATACTTTTAGTAATAACCATGAATCCACTGTGATATATTTGGCCTACTATAACATGTGGTTATAATAAACTTTTGTCCAAAAGTATGGTATGTGGTGTTTTTGATTCTTGTTATTTGACCTACAGAAATTTTCAAAATCAAAATTCTGATACAGAACTTCATAGTTCAGATCTGTTTTTCAAATGGTAGAAGCTCTAATAATCTTGAGAATTTCTGAACACCAGAGTTCAGATTTCTGAACTGTACATTTTACTCTTTAAGATTCTTTGTAGATGAGTAGTTATCAGTTATGGATGTGAACTGATGTATATCACATTGCTAGTAACACAGAATTTAAAAGATTTGCAGAGTCTTCTTGAAAAATATCACTGAGTAGTGTAACTTTCAATGCAAATTACCATGTCCTTAAAAACTCTGAAAATGCTAATGGGAAAGAATAAAGACAATTTATGACATATAAAGGTGGGCTCCAATTGCAAAGGCAGTTGCTACTAAACCAATAGCATATATACTGGTTCCTATTTGACCAATAAAATGTAATTATCCCATATAAACATTTACAATCAGTATGTACCCTCCTAGGTGAAATTAGATCAACTACAGTAATTGAAAATCTATGAACAATGGCATCTCTAATCTGAGAAAATATATCCAGTGGAAGAAGATGGTGATTTCCACATATGAAGAGGGAATAGGGTTGGCAATGAACCATGAAGTTTTGTGAATAATGAAATTACATCACTAGAATGGTGACTTAGAAATGCTAATCCAAAAGCAGTGAATATTTAATTATATTAGCAGTAACTTCGTTATTCTATAACACACCGCAATATTTATGTCAGTGATATGCAATCTGCAGAATCTCTATAAATATGAACAAATAAGAATGGAATTGAAGAAAAGATACTGGAATTGGGGTCCAAAAGTCTAGATTTCAGTTCAATATCTGTGACCTTAGGGTACTAACAACAATGAGCTCAATTTCCTCAACTGTAAAAAGGGGGTTATATTTCCTAAACTCTCTACCATATAGAATTGGTATTAGGGCAAACGTAACTATTGCTTATGAAATCAAGCAATTTAAAGTTGTAAACTTTAAAGGATTATATGAATAGGACACAATTACTAAATACATAGCATGAATGGTTATCATATAATGATTATCATTTTTTAAGTAAGTTTTATATCCAGAGATCATAAACAGAAAGAGAATTCAAATAGATTAGAGAAATCTAGAGTCTATCTCAAGTTATATTTTCATAGGTAGCAACAAAAGAACAATAACTAGATGCTGTTTTATTTATTTTAAAAGATGAATTGAAAATAATAGTTGGTAATTTAAAATACAATTAAATGTAAAATATGACAGCATCTTCTTTAAATTTTAATATACATTTGTCTTGAATTTAAAAATATACCTAAAAAACTTGAAGGAACAGGCTAAGATGACAAGATATTGATTAATAAACAAATTATTGAAAAGTACAGATGAATTTCATCATTTTGACCTTGAGTAGAAAGTCATTGAGAAATATCATCACTGCATTAATACATTTAGCAGTGCAAGAAGACAATGTCCCTCATACTTTATCATGCATCACTGAACTGTAACAAGCGCTGACAGTTAGAGAGCATATCTCTAAACATTATGACACCATCTTAGTGACAGCTGAAGAAGAAAACTGAGTACAATCATTGTTTCATATTTACTAGAACAGGCATGGCTAGAAAATATAAAATAAACTGATTTAAAGCATTTGGATAAACGTTTTTAATTCTGGCACTGTAGAAATAAAAATGGTGGGTGCATTTGTTTCGTCTTTTACCATCAGCAATTTATTTTCAAGTCTTATGTATAATACTGTCATGGAAACATCTTTTTAAAAAGTAGTGCTCAATAACCTTGCCCCATTACAAAGCAATTCATGACAAAGATCTTTTGCAGTAGCAATAATATTTGCATAATAATTGCAAGCAAGGAAGAAAAGATTGAAATGCTACAACTGTATTCTAAGAGTTTTCTTTTCATAAATTAAATTTTCCCAAAAGCACTTCAAAACTCATTATTTTATTTCTGAAATTTGTTACTTAAACATTCACTTTTAATGGAATATAATATTCTTGTGTTATACCTTGAAAATGAAAAGCAGATAAGACTACTTCTTAATGAACATTTTTGATTGAATATGTTGAACAAGAAGGGATATATTTTCAATGTAGCAATAAATCTAGCATGCAGCTCCCATTAACAGCTTTGGCAGCTGTGCATTATTTTTCTATGAGTGTGTTGCTGAAAATGTACATTCCTAGAATCAAATATGCAAGCCTAATGTGTACAATTGCTATCTGAACTTTTGCCTCTCAATTAAAGCGTCTAGGTGAACAATATTTGCAAAATATACAACAGTGTACATTTGCAAAAATAACAATCCAAATAATCCCTAATACATTTCAATTCATGTCAGAACAATGTCAGAAAATGAATCTTAGGCTTCTGATACGTAGGAATACAATAAACTCAGATAAAAAATATTCTTAATTTTCTTCTTTTTCTCCCTATCCCCACATTTTTTGTTCATTATGCATGCATCTTTCTTACTGATATAGTAAAGATCATCTCACTCATATTTTTGTTTCCAAAAGCTAAGCTACATAGTAACTCAGTCTGTAGGAATTAGGATTACAAATGTTGGAAATACTTAGCATAGGATAAACAGATTGAATTATTATTATTATCATCATTATTTTGAGACTGATTGTACTCTGTTGCCCAGGTGAATACAGTGGTGCAATTATGGCTTGAATATTTTGATGAATGAGAGTCACTGATATTTTTTCGATCAATTTCTGTATGTGCATACTAAAAGGCACATGTCTATTTAATTATTCACTGTTGTATAATAAAATATGCTGAAATATAAGATGATCTTCAACTTACAATGAGGTTATTTCCCAATAAACCTGCTGTAAATTGAAAATATTGTAAGTTGAAATATATTTAATGAACTCATAAACCCTTTGCAAAGTCGAAAAAATCAGAAATCAAACTATCATAAGTTAGGGGTCACATGTATAAACATGAAAATAAATGTAAGTAATCTATGCAAAGGTGTATTATTAAAATTTATATGCTAACTGTAGTTACAGAAATTTCTATTATTAGTTGTCATGTTTGCACATTCCTCAAGAAGTAAGCTTGTTCCATCGTCAAGATCTAGTACATTATTTGTAAGTAAGAAAGACATTACTAACATCAGATGGAGAGCGAAACCAAAAATCCTGCTCCATTTCCAGGGATCAGAATAGATTGTTCCTCATGAACAAAAGATGATAGCAACATTGGATGCAGAAAAACTTTGGCAGTCGAGGTATTATAAGGAGATAACTGTAGTAAAAACATTTAAATTGATGTATGCCTATAAACTTTGTAAAAATGACACTAAATATATATAATCTATATTTGGTACATAGTTGTTATGCATAATTAGCCATCTCCTAATATGTCTCTCATGTTAATTTACATTAAAATTTAATATTTTAAATAATACAAAATGTTACAATCCTCTATTATTTAGGACCTGTATAAAGCTCATAATTGAGATAAATATCTTTGGTAACATATATTTCAAGTACTCATTTAAGAAAGGAAGAAAATTGCAAATACAAAAATGAAGCAAAACAAGATCTCCACATCTGGCCTTAATTGAGTAACAGAGATCAGATTTAACCTCCTGCCATAAATAACTAGAAAAGTGGAGAGAATCTATGAAAGGCTTGCTTCCGGGTATTAGACAATAGGCAGAGAAGCACAGTGATTCTTTAGAGAAGGGAAACAAATAAAGTGAGTCAACAATTGGCCTAGTTCTCTGTCTTGTAGCATGGTATAGCCTGTGATGTGGGAAGGGTAGCCTAAATGGGAACTGACTTAAGGAGTAAAAAGGTCTAAGTGCAGAAAGGCTGAGTTGTAGGGTGTCAATCAGAAGAGGAGGGATATATGCTGAAAAAGAGCTCTAAATCTCTCTTTGAATTTTTACCGAATCCTAAAAGGCACAAAGGCAGACAAAGGGTGACCAAAAAGTGGTGACTTGCACAGTTTCTGAGCTCAGAAAGGGCTGGAAGACAGTTGAGCTCCAACTAGCCAGAGTGGAGTCTTTGCTGATCATTCAGAGTACTCAGCAGAAAATTCGAAAAGGATATACCTCAATAGCAGGCTGAATTCTAGGAAAAAAGGACAGTCAAGGCTTTCAAAAATAAGCTGCAAAAGAATTAAACCTAATCACAAGTAACTTCACTGTCTAGCAGAACAAAACTCAATGCTTATTAAAAATACAACCAAAATCATACACTCAGTAATGTAAATTTACAAAAATAATGTAAAAATATAGAATGTCTTGAATCAAATAAAAGTTTCTTAGGCCAAGAAGCAGGAAATTGACTATAATGAGGGAAAAATAAGTCAGTAAAAAAAGATAGATCCAGAAATGACATCTAAAGAATGACACAGTATATGCAGAGGAACAGATACAAGATAGCAGACATTTTTCAAGAGAAACTAGACAAAGACGAAAAGAAAAGACATTTTAAGGGCCTCCAAGAGGTCTGCCTAGAATTCTATAATCAGTAAAAATATCTTTGAAAACTGAAGGCAAAATAAAACATTTTCCATATTAAGTGGAATCTGTTGCCAACCTATCCTAACTAATGAAAACACCAAAGAAACTTTTTCAGGAGTAAGGAAAATGATTCTAGCTAAAATCTTAAAACTAGACAAAGCAATGGAGAGCAATGGATAGGGTAAATATTTAGATAAATGCAAAAACTTTTTCATCTAAAAGTTTCACTTGAATGAGATTTGATGCCTGTTTATTATGATGCATATAACATATATATAAGTTAAATGTACGACACAATGGTATAAGATACAGGTAGGGGAAATAAATTGTCAGAAGTTTTATACACTGAAATGGAAATAAATTATAAGTTTCTTAAAATTTTATAATATGAGGGTAGACGGTTGTGATATAATAACAAATATGTGTAAAACTTTTTACACATATTTACATTACACCATAAAACTCTTGTAATTTTTTAAGTGATATGGGTACTAGAAGCATCGTTTGCTCTAATGTTTGGTCTTTAGCTATAGTTCCTAAAACAGCTTCTAAAATCCTTATCATTTCTTGATTGATGGGGTGCAGGAGTGTCTTAATGTAAAGCTCCTAAATCCCTTGGTATTTCCCAGGTGATATTAGGATCTTTTGTTCTAATGAAGCAATTCTTGGTGGGCTTTTGGGTAACTTCAGGAGGGCTGGTCATGAGAATGACTAATTTATCATTAGCTTGTAATTTTCAGTCCTATCCCCTGTCCTCCAGGGCGGGCAGCAGGGCTGGAGACTGAGTTAATTCATTATGCCTATGAAATGAAACCTCAATTAAATCTCAAAACTGCAGTTTAAAGAGCTTCCAGGTTGGCGAACATCCACGTGCTGGGAGAGTGGCACACCCCGACTACATGGAGACAGAAGCTACTCCACTCAGGAACTTTTCAGACCTTGCCCTATGTACCTCTTCATCCGGCTGTTCATTTGTATCTGTTTTAATATTCCTTATAATAAACCAGTAAATTTAAGTAAAGTGTATCCCTGAGTTATGTGAGTCATTCTAGCAAATTATCAGATGATAGGAAGGGGCTACAGGAAGTCCCAATTTATAGCCATTTGGGACTGGACTTGTGATTGCTATTTTTTTTTTTTTTTAATTTGAGACAGAGTCTCACTCTGGCACCCAGGCTGGAGTGCAGTGGTGCGATCTCTGCTTACTGCAAACTTCACCCCCTGGGTTCACGCCATTCTCCTGCCTCAGTAGCTGGGACTACAGGTGCCCGCCACCACGCCTGGATAATTTTTTGTATATTTAATAGAGACGGGGTTTCACTGTGTTAGCCAGGATGGTCTCGATCTCCTGACCTCGTGATCCACCCACCTCAGCCTCCCAAAGTGCTTGGATTACAGGCGTGAGCCACCGCGCCCAGCCATGATTGCTATTTCAAGTGAGGGGCAGGCCTGTAGGACAGAGCCTCTAACCCTGTAGAGTCTGACACTAATTCTGAATAGTCAGTGTCAGAATTGGGTAAGCATATAAGACACTAAGTTGGTGTCCAGAGAGTTGATTTCTTTGTGTGTGAAAACAAAAAATCCCAAACATTCAGTGTCAGAAGTATTGTGAGTAAAGAAACAGTTTTCCTTTTACTTTATTTATTTATTTGAGACTGAGTTTTGCTCTTTTGCCCAGGCTGGAGTGAAGCAACACGATCCCGGCTCACTGCAACCTCTGACCCCAGGGTTCAGGAGATTCTTCTGCCTCAGACTCCCAAGTGGGTGGGATTATAGGTGCCCACCTCCATGCCCAGATAATTTTTGCATCTGTAATAGAGACGGGGTTTCGCCATATTGGCCAGGCTGGTCTCGAACTCCTGACCCTAGTTGACCACCTGCCTCAGGCTCCCAAAGTGCTAGGGTTACAGGCGTGAGCCACTAAGCCAGGCCTCCTTTTACTTCAATAAGTTCAAAATGCATGTTGTAAACTCTGGAGCCACTGTCAAAAAGAAAAGTAGATCTAGGAATAGTAAAAAAAAAAAAAAAAAAAAAAAAAAAAATCCAAACAGTACTCAATTAGCCTGAAAAAATGAGGGAAATGAGGAAAAAGTGAACAACGAAAATATAGAGAAAAAATCCAGATGGGAGACACATAGTATTGATAATTACATTAAAGTGATGTAGTCTAAACACTGCAATTAGAAATGCAGGTAGAAATTACTGTGCTGGAGTAACAAAAGAGATACAATTATATGCTGTCCATAAGACACTACTTTTAAATTAAATAAACAGACAAGTTAGAAAGAAAGAAAAATGATATGTTGTGCAACTAGCATAAAAGCTAGTTGGCTACACTAATATCATAAAAATAGACTTCAGAACATGAGTTAATACTACAAATAAAAAGGGATATTCATCATAATAAGATGTCAAATCATAAACAAGTCATACCAATCCTAAAACTGCATGCATGCAATAACAAAACTTCAAAGTACATGAAGCAAAACTGACAGAACTGAAAGGAGCAATAGATACATCCACAATTATAGATGGATGTTTCAACACTTCCTTGCCACATTATAGAATAAGCAGACAGAACCTTAGCCAGAATATAGAAGACATGAAACTACAAGCAAACATTGTCTAATCTAATTGACATTACAATAATTAACCCAATAATTGCAATTTTTTCTAACATATATGGGACATGCATGAATGTAGATCATATTCTGAGCCATAAAACACGTTTCCAATAGCAATGCAATGATATGTATATGGTCTACGTATGTGGTCTATGTATGCGGTCTAATACAGAACTAATTAGAATTCAAAAGCAGAAATATATTTGGGAAACAATGTCAAATATTTGGAAATTACACAAAATACTTTTAAGTAAATAAATCATGAGCCAAAGAAGAAATTAAAAGGGCAAATATAACTTATTTTGAAATGAAAAAAATGAAAATGCAACATATCAAAATTGTGAGATGCTACAAATGCAGAAAAAGAGCAGACTGTAGGAAATGCAATGCAGAAAGGATAATGTTTTCGACAATGGTTCTGGAAAATGTGGCCATCCATACAGAGCGAAATAAATAAATAAATAAATAACATCAATCCTTACCTTACGCCAGACTCTGAAATTAACTTGAACTAATCATATACTCAAATATAAAAGCTAAAACCATAAATTTTTAAAAGCGGGAGAAACATTTTTGTAACCATCCAATAGACATTTCCTTAAGTAGAACAAAGAAAACACAAACCACAGAATATTTTATCAAATTCACCAAAATTAAAACACCTGCACTTTGAAAGGTGGTAAAAATATACAAAGCAAGCTTACAGACCTGGGGAAAACACTTGCATTGCATAAAACTGACAAGGGATTTATAACCCAGAACATACCATATAAGAACCCTTTACATCTTAATAAGAAGAATACTTCGCCAATTTTAAGAATGAGCAAGAAAATTGAAGACACACATGACAAAAGAGAAACAGACGAAAAGATATTCAATATCATTAGACAACAAAAACTGAAAATTATAACCATGAGATACTAGAGTAAAACTACTAGAATAGTTACAATGAAAAATACTGATGATACTACATGCTGGCAAGGATGTGGAGAAACTGGAACTCTCACATGGAATAGGTGAAATGTGGTATTATACAATCCTTTTGGAAGAGGGTTTGGCATTTGTAATAAAATCAAACACATATTTACAGTAAAATCCATAAATGCTACTATTAGGCATCTACTCAAGTTAAATTTTTTAAAATTTCACAAAAGCTTCTAAACATTTATAAAAGTTTTGGAATAGAACTTGGTGAAATAAATGAACGAAGTGGTATAACACATAAAATTACTTATATATCTCAATATTGTTAAGGTGGGTCAAAGAAAGGAGACAGGAAAAAAAAAACACACACATGCTGCATGGTTCTATTTAAATGAAACTCTGGGAAAGACAAAATAAAATCCTTAGTGATAGAAAGCACACGCATGATTGCCTGGGGTGGAGATGGGAGTGAGGAGTGAATGAAAAGGGTCATGAGGAAACCTTTTGGGATTATGAAAATGTTCTTTATCTCGATTGTGTTGGTGGTTAATTGGATACACACTTTTGTCCAAATTCATTAAGCTATACAGTTAAAATTAATTGCCTTATTGTATATGTTATATTTTTATAATATTGATTTTTGAAGTTAGCACATTGCTATAGAGCGACAGTTTTCGTAGTGTAGACAGTGGGTGTTGGGGAGTTCTAAAGAATCTTTTTGAGGTTACAACTAAGTCAAAACTATTTTAATAGTCATTCCAAATTTCCATTTGCCTTTTGCACAGTGATGACGTTTGCCATGATGGTGAAAAAGCAATGACAGGTAAAACTGCTGGAACCTTAGCACAAATCAAAGCAGTGTTAGCAAACTACTAGTAGTCATTGAATTTTCACTGCTAAGCCCTTGTAGAATAACAAAAAAATCCAGGTTTACTTTACTTAAAAATATCTTTGATGCATCAGTAAAATTATTAATTTTATTAAATCTTGACTCAAGTACACCAAATGGGAAGTACAAATATAGCACTTCTGTAACTAATGAAGTATCTCCTGGAAATGCATTTATGAGATTGAGTTGCATGCTGATTTAGCTGCCTTTTTTATGAAGCACCATTTTTAGTTGAAAGCACAAGTGACACAAACTATTCACACTAGATATTTTACAGATATTTTCACAGTATTTTATAATTATCCTTGCTTTGTCATTGGATTCTCATTTACTTAATGAAGAGAACACATTAAATTGTTATAGGAACTATATTTTGATATCTGTTCTTTCACTAATTTTATCAAGAGGTATATAGCTTAAAAAAGAAAAGCCCTTTGAAAATTACTGTGTTGGCTGGAAAAGATTCATATTTTGAAACTCTAAATTTGTGTAATATATCACGTACATGTGTGCAGGATTGTTACATGGATATATTGTACAAAGCTAAGGTTTGGGGTATACTGATCCCATCATCCAGGTACTGAGCATAGTACCCAACAGTTTTTCAAACCTTGCTCTCCATCCCTCACTCCACCCCTGGTAGTTCCCAGTATCTACTGTTGCCATCTTTATGACCTTGTGCATCAAATGTTTAGCTCCCACTTAGAAGTGAGACTATCCAGTATTTGGTTTCTGTTCCTGTGCTAATGAGCTTAGGAAAATGGCCACCAGCTACATACATGCTGCTGCAAAGGGTATGATTTTTTCTTTTTTATGGCTGCATAGTATTCCATGCTGTATATATACTACATTTTCTTTATCTACTCTAATTTTGATGGGCACTTAGGTTGATACTATGTCTTTGCTATTGTAAATAGTACTGTGATGAAAATAAGAGTGCATGTGTCTTTTTGGTAGAACAATTTATTTTCTTTTGGATACATGTGCAGTAATGGGATATATACCCAATCATCAAATGGTAGTTACAAGTTATTTGAGTAATCAGCTACTTTCCATGTAGTTGAAATAATTGAGATTCCCACCAAAGTATATAAGCATTTTGGACCTTCTTTGGACCAATGTTATAGGTAGAGGAAAGGTTGAGAAAGCTACACAGTGTCAGGAGACAATGCTCCATGAATATTTCATGTTTCTGCATGGTCAGAGCTTCCTGAACAAAAATTCCAAGTAACATGGGTTAAGAATGATTGAATAGCAAATAAGTCTTGTACAATAAAGATAGAAATTTCCAAGAAAATTTATGGACATCTCCCTCAGAGAGTTTTATTTACATTACAGAGTGGTGAAGTAGAGATCTCTCCATCTTCTCCCCAGAGAGGACTTGCTTACATTCTAGAGAAGGCTCCCTCTCTCTAGAGGGAGTATGTCCCTCTCTCTAGAGGCAGTAGGGCCACATGTGCCAAGTACCCTATATAGGCTCCAAGATTCATAATTTCAGAGTTCCTCTCCTGTGTCATAAACCCCATTTTCTGTGCACGATATATCTGGTACTATGTTATCTTGTGGGAAACTGAGGTATAGGGAAGTGACACAGGTTACTTTGTGAGTAAAGAGTCTAGCTCCAAACCAGAGGTCTCAAGATATTGCTAATATGTGTGTGTGTATTTTTGTGTAGGTGTATTCATATATGCTAGTGTGTGTATACAACATATGTATTAATATATACACATATACGTGCATATCTTATATGTGCAAGTACAGTGGTACCTAGAACCTTTCATGGTTTCAGACTCAGTGCTCAGATCCAAAAAAGGCAGATTCTCAGATGCCCTGTTCAGATATAAGAAAGTGAGATAATTGAAACAGACGGATTTGCCAGAGGCCAGAGCCAAGAGTCATGAACTATAACTAGGGAGTTGTTCTCAGAAAACCTAAGCAAAGATTTCCCACTCACACAGGAAGGGGGATGGTGAAACCTCTGACCAACAGAAGTTCAGAAATGCTAATATTCAGGGACTACTATATGCGTCCATCCTTCTATTTCCAATTGAAGTGTTTATTATGATTATCTTCTTCTGTTTCCCCATTGAATGTTGAATGTGGTGAGTGAGGAGCCAGATAACTTGCATTTTTACTTCAAGGCTATTAAGACTAGACAATTAGATGAGATTTTGAGTTTCTTCCTAGAGGAGGCAGGTGGGAAGTGACTATATTCTATACACAAAAGGAAGGGAAGTATGTATAATAAAATAGACTGTAGTAGATTTATTAATATTCATAAATATTCCTCTTCCCTTCCTCCACTCCATAGTAGTAGTATGTTTACTTCATATATTTACTTACTGGACAAGCAATGGACCTAGAACACAAATAATAAAGAGCACAAGCAGAAAAAAATATTAAACATGTACCAAAGGAAATAATAACTAGACAACCAAATATAAAATATTATATTTATTCACAGTATTTTATAATTATCACAGAAAGAAAGGAAACTGCTAAAGAAAAGAACTTTTAAGATGATGATTAAAAACAGGGTGACACTAAAGATTCAAGCCCCTTCAAAATGAAGAACAAAAGTCAGTCATGTGCTTAATAAGCCTACTCATCTTGTTAGGCTATGTATTCGTTTAAAATTATTCTCTGCATCTCTATCTGAAAGAAGCACTCAGACCTTTTAAATTTCTGTGGCCTATGGCAGTAAATGATCGTTATCTGTTAACGATCAGGCTCTACAATTCAGATTTATTCTTAAGGCTGGAGGAGTCAATGCTTTTAATGTAACTAACACTACATTGTATTATTTTGCAGCAGTATATTTTGCATTGTGAATCTGACAATGCTAAAACAAACTGCTATGTTAAAGCTAACTTACAGAGAACCATCACAAAGCTGTGTCAGATAGAATTCGGTTTCACACAGAAAATAATAAACAAGAGCAATGAAGATGCCCTCTCACCAGCGGAACCGTCTGACAAAACTGGTACTAACCATGAAGAGCTCCTGACCTTTCTTGTGGAAGACTAACAGCAACCTATTGTTAATAACCAATTTGACATTTCTCATCCAAAAGACTTTTGGGAAAAATTATGTGTTATATAAATAATTTTAAATCAAAGCAATCTAATTCAAAGTTACAATCAAAATTAATGAGATTTGCTAAATTTTTGTCAAAATTATCGCTAAAAAGACAGACATAACTGTGTATCATGATCTAGGCCAAGGAAATAGCTCATCCTAACACTCAAACAGTAAAGGGGTGAGGGAAATTTTATTTGTGATTCTGGAAGCATTTGAAAGTAGACTTTGTACACTGTGTACACTGAGAATTTAAGCGTTGTGAGGTCTGGAACTCTAACACAATTACTGTCATAGGAACAGATATCAAAATATAGTTCCTATAACAATTTAATGTGTTCTCTTCATTAAGTAAATGAGAATCCAATGACAAAGCAAGGATAATTATAAAATACTGTGAATAAATATAATATTTTCCATACTGATATAGTAAGCCCTAAGAACTTTTTGACCAAGATTATTGATCAAAGAGTAATTAATTTTAAATAGGTTATTTAAATATTCCTCCAGTTTTATATAAGTAATAACCATTGCACATAATCCCCTGAAATTATTGGCAGAAGTTAGTTTTTTTTTTTTTTGAGACAGAGTCTCGCTTTGTTGCCCAGGCTGGAGTGGTGCAACTTCGGCTCACTGAAAGCTCCCCCTCCCGGGTTCATACCATTCTCCTGCCTCAGCCTCCCGAATAGCTGGGACTACAGGCGCCTGCCACCATGCCCGGCTAATTTTTTGTATTTTTAGTAGAGACCGGGTTTCACCATGTTAGCCAGGATTGTCTCAATCCCCTGACCTCGTGATCCACCCGCCTTGGCCTCCCAACGTGCTGGGACTGCAAGCGTGAGCCACCGCGCCCGGCCTAGTTTATGTTTTATAGATCACAAGTTTGCTAATAATATTCAAACATATCTTAATATGTTATAGTCAAAGTCTAATTATATCCTAAATTATTTTTTCTTTCCAGTATCTACCATAACAAATCATTGAGATATGCATTTTTATTATATTTCTTATCAAATCTCTGTATCTTATCTATTTGCCATTTTCACAACCACTACTGATCAATATATTACCAGCTGGAATGATAGCCATAACTTATTTAGCACTGAAAATTCAGTCTAATCCTCTGAAAAAAATGCTAAACATGGAAAATGCAACAACTGCAAGGAAATTACTTATACTTGTTTTATATCTACCATTCTGTTCCAAGGACGTTTGCAGTGGTAATATCTGCAAGATGGAAGAACAGGAAGCTCTTGATTTTCCCTCCTTCCATAGATGCACCAAATAAATATCTACACATTGGTCAATCCCTCTAGGAGAAAACCGGAAACTAGTTGAGAGACTTCTACACACTGGGAAAATAAGAATATACCCACATCAATACAGGTAGGAAAATCTGGGAAACACTTACACACAAACTCTACCTGGGGATAGTTACTACCTTACGATTGGGAAGGAACCCCAAACTGCTAGCTTTTCCGTGAGCAGTAAAGGGCTTAAACCACACATACAGCACCCCAATTTTTGTTGTTTCTCCCAAAGGGTTTGGTTCTTAAAACACTTAGCTTTGCAAACAGAAAGAACTCTGCATTCATAAGTCTTCCTAGGCCACAGAATACTGTGGAAGGCCATCTTACTAAATTTGTAGCTTTTGACAGAGGAACACAGATACTGCCATTCTGTGGTCTCTCAGGAAGGGACTTGGGAGAGCAATGCTCTGACCTCTCTATCTGCCAATTGTCTAAGCTCCAGATTGTGTCCCCCACTGGTTGAGACCATCAGAAGCTGCAGGGCAAAAGAGACTCATTGATGTAGTTCACAGATAAATCACCATCCATGGCACAGAGCTGAGGTCACAGTTGGAGGTAGGACAGGGATGGGAAGGGAGGATGGTCTAGAATGGTCCTGGAGAGCCAAACTGATCCTACATATTGGGTTTAACATTTTCCATCCTTTCATTTTCAACAGTACTGTCTCTTTATGTTTTAGGGGTGTTTTAGTAAAAAAAAAAAAAGAGGCAAATTTCCATTTATTATCCAGTCTGATAGTCCCTGTGTAACCTAGTGAATTTGCATTTATCATGTTTATATTATGCTTGAATTTGCTTTTCATTTCTTAATCCTTTCTCTTTTTTTGTTTTTTTCATTTCATTTGAATTAATAAATTCCTCTCCTTTCTCCATTACTACTTCTATTCTATTTCTTTTCTCTACTGGTTTGGAAGATAAACTTTGTTATTTTATTGGTTAAAATGGATATTTTTTACATCTACTTTAAAAGTTTAGTGTCAATAGTTTCTTTACATACCTTCCAAACTTTGTAAGAATGGAAGACCTGTTTACCTTGGATCAGTCTCTCTCCTGACTTACATCTGATTATTATCCACTACTTTAGCTATATCCTTTTTACAATAGTTTGAAATTATCATACATACACACATATATATTTTAATTTATATATATATATCAAACTAGACTTTTCATATTTAATTTTAAATTTCTATGAGTTTTAATGCATGTGATTTTGAATGGGTGCACTTCCAATAGCTATGCCTCTAGGTCAGAGTGTGTAGTTCAAATGAGATGCAGGAATTTCCCACAGATCCTCTTCCTGGCTGAGTGCAGAGTGAGTAAGGGGTAAACTCCTGTCCTCAGCTTCTCCCTGAGAATACACATCTAACATGCCAACTTTTCCAGATGCATCTCAAGGAACTGGCTTCTATCTTGTCTGTCTTGGGGCACTGACAAAACCTGGCACATATTAATCGGAGATCACTAAAAAAAAAGATAGAGATTAAGATAAGCATAAAAGTTGGGGCACCTAGAATCTCTTGCTGAATTGATTAGTGAGGTACATCTCTTACAAGACACTAGTCCAATAACACAGGGAGAGACAGTTGTCTTAGCGAACGTGCAGAAACCAACACAGAGTGTCAATAAAAGTGAAGAAACAAAGAAATATGCTCCAAATAAAAAACCAAGATAAATTTCCAGAAACCAGCCTTAATGAAATAAAGCTATATGATTTACCCAAGAGAAAATTCAAAGAAACAGTCATAAGGGTGTTCACACCAAGGTCAGGAAAACAATGCATGACAACCTGAGAATTTCAACAAAATGACAGAAAATATTAAAACGCACCAAACAGAAATCATAGGGTTGAAGATTACAATGACCAAATTGAAAAAATCAATAGAGGAATCTATTGATCAGCAAAACTGAAGACAGGTCATTGGAAATTAATCTAAGTAGAAAATAACAAAAAAGAATGAAGACAGCTTATGGGAAACAATTATATAAATTATAGGAGGATGAGAAGGAGAAAAAAAGAAAAAAGAAAAAGGGACAAAAGGAGTATTCAAAGAAATAATGTCTGAAAACTTTCCAAACCAGGGAAAGAAAAGAGAAATCCAGATTCAGGAAACCTAAGGCACACCAAATAATATGAATCCAAAGAGTTCCATACTGAAACACATTGTAATTGATTTGACAAAAGTTGAAGACAGAGAGAATTTTGAAAGCAGTGAGAGAAAAAAGGCTTGTTACTCAGGAAATGCCATCAGATTATCAGTTGATTTTTCAGTAGAAACATTGCAGGCCAGAAGGGAGCAGAATAACATATTCAAAATGCTAAAAGAAACAAATTGCCAACTAAGAATTCTATACCCAGCAAACCAGCCTTTCAAAAACAAAGGGAAGATAAAGACTTCCACAGACACACAAAAGCTGAGGGAGTTTATCACCACTAGACATGTCTTATGAGAAATGCTGTAGGAAGTCACTGAAGTTGAAACAGCACGATGCTGAACAGCAACATGAATGAACACCAAAGTATGAAACTTATTAGCAAAGGTAAATATATAGGAACAGAAAGAATATTGTATTACTGTAAGAGTGGTAGATAGACATATGGTAATTTGCTATAAAAGGTAAAAGAGAAAAGTTTCAAATACAACTATAACTAAATTGGGTGAATGGTTCTACAATATAAGTAGTTGTAAATTGTGACATCAGCAGTGTATAATGGGAGGAAAAGAAAAGTAAAAGCAGTGAATTCTGGCATGCAAGTGAAGTTAAGTTGTTATCAGCTAAGCACAGACTGTTATAACTACTAGATATTTAAGCCCCTTGATAACCACAAAGAAAATACCTATAAAAGTTACACAAAAGAAAAAGGAACTGCAATTAAAACCTAGCAATATAAACAATAAAACAAAAAAGAGGCAGGAATTAAGAAAAAGAGGAACAAAAGAACCACAACACACACAAAAAAAAACAGTCAACAAAATGGCAATAGTAAATCATTCCTTGTTAATTATCACTTTAAATATAAATGGTTTAAGCTACCCAATAAGAAGATATAGACTGGCCGTATGAATTTTAAAATCCAACATTCAACTATATCCATCTATAAGACACTCACTTTTGATTCAAGAACACACACTGGCTGAAAGTGAAGGGATGGAAAAAGACATTTCATGCAAATGGAAACCAAAAGAAAGCAGGGAAGTTAAGCTAATATCTGACAACAGATTCTAAGTCACAAACTGTAGCAAGTGACAAAGAAGGTCAATGATAATTACAGAAAGTCAATATAATTATACAAGGTCAATATAATAATAAAGAGATTATTCCATCAAGAAGACATATTATACACATATATGCATCATAGATCAGAGAATATAAACATATAAAGCAAACATTAACAACTAAAGAGAGAAATAGACAGCAATAATGATAGAGAACTTTGATACTACACTTTCAATAATGGATAGATCATCCAGATGAAAATTCAATAAAGGAACATTAAACTTAAGCTATACCTTAGACTTAATCAACATATATAGGACATTCTATTCAACAGTAATGGAATACATATTCCTCTTAAGTACACATGTAATAGTCTCTAGGATAGATCACATTAGACCACAAAACAATTCTTAACAAATTTAAGAAGATCAAAATCATATCAAGAATCTTTACTGACAACAATGGTATGAAAATAGAAATCAATGAGAGTAGAAAAATGGAAAATTCACAAATATGTGTAAATGAAACCAAACGCTTCTGAAAATGCAGTTAAGAAAACAACTCAAAAGTATCTTGAGACAAATGAAAATGGAAATACAACATAAGAAAACTTATAGGACGCAGCAAAAGCAATCTAACAAGAAAGCTTAAAAGTGAAAAATGTCTACTTTAAAACAGAAGAAAGATCTCAAACAACACACCTCACCTCAAGAAACTAGAAAAAGAACAAACTGAACCAAAAGTTAGCAAAATGAAGAAACTAATAAAGACCAGCATAGGAATCAAATAGAAAAGAGAAAACTATAGAAAATATTAACAAAACTAAAATTTTTTGAAAATATAAACAAAACCAATAAACCCTCAGCTAGAAGAAGAAAGAGAGAAGATGACATTAAAATTAGATATGAAAGAGGAAACATTATAAGAGATACCTCAGAAACAAAAAAGGATCATAAGGAATATTATGAACAATTACTTGCCAAAAATTGGATAATCTAGAGGAAATAAATTCCTGGAAACATACAACATATAAAGACTGAAGAGAGAAGAAATAGCCTGAAAAGACCAATGACAAAAAAAGTGATTGAAGTGGTAATCGAAATCCTCCTAACAACAACAAAAGCCTCGAATCAGATGAATTTACAGCAGAATTCTGCCAATTATTAAAAGAAGAATAAATATCAGTAATTCCTAAACACCTCCAAAAAATGATAATAGAGGGAATACCTCCAAACTCATTTTATGAAACCAGTATCACCCTCACATCAAAGCTGACAGAGACATCATGAGAAAAGAAAACTATACACCAATGTCGCTGCTGAACATAGATGCAAAAATCTTCAACAAAAAACTCGTAAACTAAATACAACAACACATCAAAAAGATTATTCACCACGACTAAGTGGAATTTATTCTTGGGAAGCAAGTTTGCTTTAACATACATGAATCAATACATGTGACATACCACATTAAAGGATGAAAGATAAAAACCACAGGATCAAGTCAAAGATACAATAAAAGCATTTGACAAAGTCAATATCTGTTCATGATTTTTTTAAATCGTAAAAAATTAGGTACAGAAGGAAATGTCTTGAACATAATAAAGGTCATTGATGAAAAGCTCAAAAATAATATCATAATCAATGGGAAAAAACTGAAAGCTTTGCCTCTAATATATGGTACAATGTACGGATTTCCACTGTCTCTGCTTCTATTAAACATAGCACTGATAGTACTAGCAGGAGCAATCAGACAAGAAAAAGAAATTAAAGGTATCAAAATTGAAAAGGAAGAATAAAATTATAACTGCTTGTAGACTGATCATGATTATACATGTAAAATACCCTATAAGACTACACATACACACACGCACACACACACACATACACACACACACACACACATAACCTGTTAGAATTAACAAAACTAACAAATCCAGTAAAGTGGTAGGGTACAAAATTAATATGGTAAGATCAGTTGCATTTCTTTATATCAACAATGATCTATTAGATACACAATTAAGAAAACAATTCCATTTATAATGTCATCAAAAAGAATAAACTACTTAGGAATAAATTTAACCAAGAAAGTAAAAGATCTGAACAATAAAACCTATAAAATATTGATTAAAGAAACTGAATAATAAATGGAAAGTTCTGTGTTAATGGATTAAAGAATTAATATTGTCAAACTATCATACTACCCAAAGAGCTCTGCAGATTCAACAGAATCCCTATTAAAATTCCAATTATATTTTTTATAGAAATAGAAAAAACAATATCAAAGTTTGACTAGAACCACAGACTCTAAATAGCCAAAACAATCTTAGAAAGAAAAACAAAGTTGAAAACATACCACTTTCTGATTTCAAATTATATTACGAAACCATAGTGATTAAATATTATGATACTGGCATTAAAACACACAGACCAATGGAACCAAAAAGAGAGCTTCAGAAATAAATCCAAGCACATATAATAAGTTATTTTCCAGAAGGCCACCAAGAGGACACAATAGGGAATGGATAGTCTCTTCCATAAATGGTGGTGGGAAAACTGAATGTCAACATGCAAAGAAATGAAAATGACCATTATCTTACAGCATTCACAAAAATCAACTTAAAATGAATTAAAGACCTAAACACAAGACCTCAAACTGAAAAACTCTTAGATGAAAACATAAGGAAAAGCTCTCGGATATAAACCTGGGAAATAATTTTTTGGGGTATCACAGCAAAAGCTCAGGCAACAAAACCAAAATTAAGAAATGAGACTATATCATATAAGTTACTTCTGCATAGCAAAATAATCAACAAAAGAAAAGGCAGCTAATCGACTGGGAGAAAACATTTGCAAACCATGTATGTGTAAGGGGTTCATATCCAAAATATGTAAGAAATTCATACAACTCAATAGTAAAAAAACAAATAATCTAATTTTTAAAAGGGGAAAGAATGTAAATAGACATTTCTCCAAACAAGACATAGAAATGGCTAACGGATATATGGAAAGGTGCTCAACAACACTAATCATCAGGGAAATGCAAATCAAAACCATAAGGAGATATCACCTGACATATGTTATGATGGCTATGATAAAAAAGACAAGAGATAAAAAATGTTGGCAAAGATTTGGAGAAAAGTGAACCCTGTACACTATTAATTGAAATGTAAATTAGCACAGCTATTACTGAAAACTGTATTGAGATTCCTCAAAAAATGAAAAAAAGAAATACTATATGGCTCAGAAATCTCTCCACTTTGTATATGTACATCCAAAGGAAACGAAATCAGCACTTCACAGAGCTATCTGTGATCCACGTTCACTGCAGCATTACCCACAATAGCCAGGATATGGAAGCAACTCAGGTGTCCATCAATGCACGAATGGATAAAGAAATTGTGGTGTATATACCACGGAATATATTTAGTCTTAAAAAAAGAGATACTGCCATTTGTGGCAACATAGATGAGCCAGGAGGATATTATGATGCGTGAAATGAACCAGACACAGAAAGAAAAGTACTGCATGATCTCACCTATATGTGAAATCTAAAAAAAGTTCAAATACATACAAATAGGGAGAATAACAGTGGTTTTCAGGGGGAGGGAGGCAGAGCAAAAGGAGAGATATTCATCAAAGTACAAACTTGAAGTTACGTAGGATGACAAATTACAGAGATCTGATGTATAGTTGAAGAATTATAGCTAAAAATACTGTATTGTATATTGAAAATTTACTGAGAGTGGATTTCAGGTGCCCTTACCACAAAAAAGGTGAGAGCTTACTTATAATAATCATTTCACTATGTATATGTATATCAAAACATTATCTTGTACACCTTAAATATATGCAATGAAAAATAAATAAAAAATAAAAAATAATATTTGCAAAAATGCAATTGTGGCAAGTAGGTGACATTAGCATGCAGAAAGAAAAAGGTTTCTAACACTTGGGAAACACTAACAGGAATGGCAAATGACTATGTGATGAACAATGAAATGAAAGTAAAACACATTATAAAACATGTTGAAAAACACTCCAGATGTCAACAACACTAAAACTTCAGACATTCAGATAATAAATGCAAGAAAGTATAGAGTTTACTTCTCAATCCTAGTTAGGGCAGAATTCTGACACTATTCTCTGCTTCATTGCAAATGAGCATGAACATTCTTTAATGCAATGCATTCTGTTTTAAAGGTTTTACTACACACATAATTGCTCAAATCTCAGTTCTAGCTTAGTAAACAAAATGACTTGAAAGTCGATGGTCCATTAACAACACATATTTTCTAAAACTCAACATTAAGTGGTAAAAGATGAATATATATTACATGCTCTACTTAAATCATTTTTAAAATATGATATTTTAAAATAATATATTTTATAAATTCTTGGGATAAAGAGTGTTTAAGCACTTTCCATTATAACAATGAGTTTAAAAGGTGCAAGGAAAAAGCAACGATGTTTACTAAAATTCTATTTTAAAATATCTATAAGTTCAGTTACATCATATTATGCACATTGAGTCAGACCTAAAATGCTATAACCTGTTTTGGAATATTGTCTCAACCAATTTCCACAAGTTATAGCCATTTCAAAGTGATTTACATTTGTCTATTAGCAATTTTATTTAATTAAGAGATGTTTCTAATAATTTACAAAGAAAATAGGCTAGATTTAACATTAATAAGCAAAAAGGCAGAGAGATGGAAAGTTTTGTGCCAGCACCCTATGTGTAGGAAATTGATAACAGGGCTGAGCAAACCTTAACTGCCTTTGGTATCAGCAATGGCCAGGGAATTTCTAGGGCTCCTGAAATCAGCATGCAGAAATCAACTAAGGAGCATCTGGTGCCCAAGTAACATAGGATTTAAATGTGATTGAGATGGAAGTAGATAGGAACACATTTAGCAAGGAATTTCAGCCAAATATTCAGTACAAGTTGCAGAAAATATAAAAGATTAAGATACATGGTAGATTTGATATTAAATATTTTTGATAATGAAATACTAGTTACTGTCTTTTGATATAAGTTCCTAAAAACAAGTGAAGTAAATTTGAAGGAATTAGTTTTAGTGGAATAGCATTGGCAACTACAGTCTTTTTTCTTGAATAATTTCATTCATGCTTCATGTGTGTGTATATATACACATTTATATATATGTAGTTATATATAAAACTACATGTACATATGTAGATATATATCTGCATATAGATACAGATATACATGTACATATGTAGTTATGTATATATAGCTGTAGTTATATATATAGCTGTAGTTATATATATAGCTTTCATTATATATGTATATATAGTTACACAATATATGTATTATATATAATTATATATAATGGCTGTAGTTATACATATAAAACTGCAGCTGTAGTTTGCTAGTTTGCTTTTTATCATAAGCAAGACAAATGGAATCATGATTTTGCAAGAAATAATTGAGATAACCACTTCCCAAAGAATGTTCTGCTTTAAGTGGTTTATACAAGTTTAGGTTACCCATTTCTTTCCTGTCACAGGTTCTCCTACAATCAGACACAGAAGTATCTTTTTAGCTTTGTCTTTCAACTCTTTTCTTAATTACATACCTGGCATTTGATCATTCAGTATTTTGAAAACAATGGTACTGTCATAACTGCTAGTATTTTCCAAGGACCTTCTCTGTGCCCATACTGACTTTTAATAACACCCTAACCAATTTATGCATCGAGCAAAGGGCTACATATTCTTGATAGCTCAAATGGCACCTATTTGATGAGGGCTATTCTAACCATCTGCCTTCACTTGGTGTTGGAATTTAACACTTTGTGTTACCCATTTATCTTGCTCACTGAGTTGTAACATTCCCAAGGACATTGTGACTTCTGCTCTGAAAATGATAGACAGGAGACAGGGAAATACTGGGTAGAAGAGGGCGGTTTTCCGACAGACCCTACCCTCAAGCCTGGATACCTGTGGCCCTAAATGAGAACAGGTATTTCTGTTTTTGTGCCCCAAAAGTCACCTTTTGGCCTGCCACACTCCCTACCCTACCCCTAGCCATGCCCCTCATCCTGCCCCCATATAAACCCTGAACCCCAAGCTCCAGAGCAGACCAGCAGGTGAGGAGATGGGGAGGCAAGCAGACAGACAGTGGAACAATGTGAGGGAGAAAGAGAGAAGAGGGACATCTGAACACTTAGAAGAATTTGGCTGGGGGAAGTCAGGAAAGAGTCCGGCCACTGGGTGGCCCAACTTCAGAGGAAGATCACCTGCCCACTCCACCCCTGTTTCTGGCTCCCCATCCTTATCACTGAGAGCCACCTCTACCACTCAATAAAACCTTGCATTCACCTTTGAGCCCACATGTCATCCAATTCTTCCAAGATGCCTGGCAAGAACTCAGGATACAGAAATCTGTCACACTAGCTCTTTACCCTGGCAATAGGGCAGAAGGTCCATTGAACTGATTAACACTCAAGTCTTCTGCGGAAGGCAAAGCTGAAAGAGCTTTGTGACACTGGGGTTGCAGACACTACCCCCTAGACACTACAGTGGAGCTGGAGCCCAAAGCACTCACCTGGCCTCTGCATCTGCCCATCTGCACGCTCCCCTTCCTTCAACGGGTCTGAGCTGCAGGGTGACCAAACAGGCAAGCCACACTCCAGTCATACATCCTACAAGGGGAATCAGGGAACTCTCCCATTTCCAAAACAACCCCTGACAAACAGTATTTAACATTAATCAAGACTTAGACCTTGAATATCAATTTTATGGTATTAATTAGGAAAGTTATAGATTCAGCCCAGACCTCTCTCTGGAAACCCAGATTTGTATATCCGAATGTCTTTATGTCCAACTGCTATGTGAACCTTCTCCCCCTGCATCTCTTTTAGGCATTTCAAACTTAACCTCAAATAATGCTCTTGGCTGCTGTCTAACTTCCCTCACATTTTTGTCTTTCCCAGTTCTTATGGTTTAGGTTAAGGTACCACCATGTATCTAGTTGTCGAAGGCAAAATCCTACATTGTAGAGTGAAAATTAGTCTTCTTTTTCCCACCGATTGCATCCAGTCTATCAGCAGTGACAATATATTCTACCTCAAAAACAAATCCTAAATTTTCCTCTGTCTCTCCACCTCTATTACCACCTATGTAGTCCAAACAACTATTTTCTCTTATACCCTAGCCTCGAAATTGTTCTACTTCTTCCCTTGTTCCCCTATAATCCATTCTCCATACTGCAGCCAGAGCTATGATTTTCTTTTAACAATTTTACTGTAATCCCATATATAGAGTAAAATTTACTGTAATGTACAATTAAATGAATTTTAGTATATTTAGAGTCATATAACTGTCATTACACAATCTAATTTTAGAACATTTCCATCACCCCCAAAACCAAACTTCTGTCCATTTGCAGTAATTCTTCATTCCAACATCCATCTCTAGGTAGTCTCTTTATAATTCCCTTTTTCTTCACATTTCATAGAAACAGTATCATACAATACATGGCTTTCTCTATGTGTCTATATAAACTTGAAAGAGAATATACAAAACCTACTTGAGGAAAACATTTTTAAATTCCCTAAAGTTACAAAAGTAGAACAGATGGTAAGACATAGAAACACGTCTTATATGAATAGGAATATTTTATAATTTTATAAATAACATTTTATAATAGAAATATTAGTTTATTATTATGAATAGTAATAGAAATACATGAATATGAATTAGAAGGCTCAATATCATAAAGGTAATAGTTGAAAATAAATTAATTTATAATTTTAACTCTAACAATAAATATACCAACAAGCTATTTTCTCCAGAAAGTCACAAACTCTTTATAAAATCTATTTAGTAGAATAGTTATAGCAAAATAATACATAATAAAATTATGCAAGCAAAAAATGAGAAGGAGCCAGCCTACTAGAGAGAAAATATATTGTAAGGTCTCAATACTTACAACAATGTTGTAGTAGTGCCTGGATGGGTAATCCAACAGAAGCTAACAGCCCCAAAATACATGGGAATATAATATGCAGTAATAACAGCATCTCAAAATATGGGGGTAAAGAATGTATTAATAAATAAATAGTGTTGGAATGACCTAATAGCTATCTGGAAAACAGTAAGTTGAAACAAATATTTAAATGTGTGATGGATCAAAGATAGAAATTCTTCATCACTGCTTCCGTCCATGAAAAAACAGGACAATCCATTTTTCCACACTTTTATGTCTGAGCTGGTCCTATACTGATTTTGTCAATATCATACAGGTGCAGGTGACACTGTGGAAATTATAGGTCTAGTCTATAAAAGGACTAGAAGCTGCCACTTCCCTCCTCTTAGAACAGCTGCCATGGTATAAGAAAAGCCAGCAGCTATATGGATAGACCCATATGGAGGAAAATTGAGGCCCTTAGCCAACAGCCTGAGCTGAACTCTTAGTTAATGGGGGTAGAAGATTCTCCAACCCCAGGGAAGCTGACCCAGCTGATGCCATGTTGGGGAGAGATAAGTTATCCCTGCTGAGCACTGCTCAAATTATGAACAAACCCTATGCTTGGGTTGCTCGGGATGGCTGAAGTCAACTGAAGGCTCAAATGAGAGCTCATGTGGAGTCCTAACTGAGGGCTCAGTTGAGGTCACTCTCTAGTAGTGTCAGCTCTCTGGATACAGGCCTCTTTACTGAGGAAGCCTTCATACCTGGTAGCTAGATTCCAAAAAGGAGCATCTCATTAGTAAGCTCCGAAGAGGGAAGAAAAAGAACTGTCAGTATAATTAAGGGCTAAACTTTAAACTACCAACACATCACTCCAACCACAGTTGACTGGTCAAAGCACTCATAGCCCCCATCTACAGTCAACATAGAGAGTACAGATGGGCATGAAAATCTGGATATTGAGGTCACTGGGGGGGGTGACCAAACTAACAGTATACACAAAATATAAAAATGAAGCCGTAACTGGGTAAAATCCTGTGTAAACTTGAAGTAAGCTGTCTTTCTACCTATGACTCAAATTCCAGAAACCAAAAAAGAAGTTTACAAAATTTGAAATCAAGCATAAATATATCTTCATGTTTGCTATGGTCAGAAAGTTTGTATCCTTCAAAATTTCATATGCTGAAATCTTAATCCCCAGCGTGATGGTGTTGGGAGGTGGGGTCTTTGGGGAGGTGTTTCGATCATGAGGACAGAGCCTTCGTGACTGGAATTAGTGCTTTAATAAAAGAGATGGCAGAGGCCAGGTGCGGTGGCTCATGCCTGAAATCCCAGCACTTTGGGAGACCGAGTTTGGGGATCACAAGGTCAGGAGTTTGAGACCAGCCTGGGCAACATGGTGAAACCCCATCTCTACTAATAAAAAAGAATATAAAAATTAGCCGGGCAAGGTGGTGTGCACCTGCAATTCCAGATACTCAGGAGGCTGAAGCAGGAGAATTGCTTGAACCCGGGAGGCGGAGGTTGCAGTGAGCTGAGATCGCACCACTGCACTCCAGCAGAAAGCTAGCTAGCTCCTTTCACCATGTGATGATACAGCTGTAAGGCGCCATCTATCAACCAGGAAATAGCCCCTCGCCAGACACCAAATCTGCTGATGCCTAGATCTTAGACGTCCCGCCCTCCAGAACTGTATGAAATATACTTCTGTTTTTATAAGCTACCCAGTTTATGGTATTTTTTTACAGCAACCTTAATAGAGTAATACATCGTTTAAAAAAAAAGTATTTAAAGAATTAAATGGTAAACTGAGAAAAAATATTTACAACTCATACCAGAGACAAATGGTTATCCTACTCAAGGTTAAAGAACTTCTAGAAATAAAGAATAAAAAGATCAACAATCTAAAAGAAAAATGAGTAAAGGACATGAATAGTTTGCAGAGAAAGAAAATACTGCCCTTGAACACTGGAAAATATTTTTGGCTTTGCTCTTCTTCAGGATGTGCAAATTAGAACCACTTTAAAACATCATTTCTCACTTATCAGATGGCAAAAATCCAAAGTTTGGCAAAATACTGTTCATGCAGTTGGTAGGAAAATAATGTGGTAAAACCCTATAGAGGGCAATCTGCTAATAGCTATAAAAATTACAAATATATTTTCCATTAAGCAAGCAATTCCATTTGCAATTTATCCTATAATTATATCTGCACACATACAAAATGAACAATGTACAAAGTTCTTAACAATGAAAAAGAAAAACATCAAGAGTCTGTTTATAGGGACTAAATAAGTTGGGGTATAATCATACTGCAAAATAGAATGCATTTATAATAAAAGAAACAAAAGAGGTTGGCAATGGAAAGATATTCAGTTATATTGGTAAGTGACAAGAGGAATGTGTAGTAGAGGGTACGTACCACATTTCTTCAACTCTAACAGATGAGGTTTTTCACATTTTAATATTTCTAACATTGCAATGTACTTTATAATCAATGTTGTCACCCTTTAATTGCCAAGATTTTTTCTTTCTTTGTGTTATATAAAAATGTGCAAATTGTCTGAACTCAGGTTTAATGAAATATGGAAATATATTATTTTTGTATAATAAAGGAGGAATACAAGTTTACATATTTGCATATGTTGATATTGGAATATGCAATATTATGATAAAGGAAACCTGGAAGGATAGATAATAAACAATTGTTTATCTATGAAGGCAGGGAGGGAAAGTGTGGACTAGGTTATAGATAAATGTAAAACTTTTAAATTTATAACTTTTTATTTTTTCCTAAATTTGAATTATGTTAATATATTACTTATTTTAAAATTAAATTAAATTGAAATAAAACCTAACACTCCAAAATCAAATTTCGTTTTAGAAATCTAGTATAGAAGAACCTACATTTGTTTTTTATGCACTACCTCATATTCTAGCTAAGATGAAAGCTGAGTTTTTTCCAAGCATTAAGAACTTGCTGAGAGCTTTATATTTAGAATCTAAATTCTGGCAAAGATATTTAAGATAATATCCAGTTCAGGTAGACACGAACATATATGCTTTATGATCAATATTACCTGAAAATATTACTACCAAAGTGATGTTGCTGGCATTTAAAATCTTTAATAAAGCAAAAAGAACATAGCTTTAGTAATTGGGCATCCTATTTTCAATGGATATACTTAAATTGTTTAGCAATCCTGTATTCAGATAATTAAATTAACATTAAATATTAAATTTTTAACATAAAAAAAGAAGCCAATTATAATTTATTCTGTATCTTGTGAATTTCGATATTGAGTAAGGACTTCTCTTTTTCCTCTAGCTGAAATAACACATATCACCATAATTCAATAGCCTAAACAAAAGTGCACTGGCCACTTACTGTGTATGACAATAACTTCTGCCAGGCGTGATTCTATGTACCCACATTCATAAAACGTTTTATTCCACTGTTATCGTTAACTGCCAGGTTTCAGCAACAAAGTCACCTTCATTTGAAATCCAACAAACATTTATATTAAGAAAAAATAGGAAGTAATTCTAAGCACAATAATTAGACATATTAAGTAGGATAACAACTAGATAAAGGATGACAGTACTCAGGCTGCCACCAAATATTTCACTCATCAGGTAGCAAAACCATACAGGTTTTATAAAGGTTAAACAAAAAGAGATCATAGACATTGTGACTGTTGCTTATTATGCATTATTCTCCTTGCCAAATTTTTCTGGAGAGTGTTATTTGGTTTTCACCATTCTCATTAAACTAACTGTTATTAAATACCTCCTAGTTGTTCACTAATGAGCAGGTAATTTACTAATTAGGAAACATTAAAAATAAGTACATTTTAACAAAATAAAAATGTTCCTGCATTATTCTAAAATGATATCTCAACATAGAATTTGAATCAGTATATGATTAAAATTTTGGATTAAAATAGACTAAAACTATCAACAATGACAGTAAAAGTGAAATTAATCTTAAAATTCTTCATCTTTTAATAGGTTGCCAGCATGCATGGCATCCCTGGTTAAATGATGTGATATGTACTTTTAATTAATATAAATTTCTTTATAAAATAGATCTGCAAAATTAAGTGGAAAATAGTTTTCACCAGGCAAACTCTAATTTTGAATTCATCTTCAGGACAAAATGAGATACACTTTCATTTAGAAAAACTTGTTCCAATACACATCAAAGAGTAGCTAAAACACAGTAGTTCACTTTACCACACATATTAAAAGGAAAAGAAGGTCAGTAGTATAAAAAAGCATAANTCATCTTTTAATAGGTTGCCAGCATGCATGGCATCCCTGGTTAAATGATGTGATATGTACTTTTAATTAATATAAATTTCTTTATAAAATAGATCTGCAAAATTAAGTGGAAAATAGTTTTCACCAGGCAAACTCTAATTTTGAATTCATCTTCAGGACAAAATGAGATACACTTTCATTTAGAAAAACTTGTTCCAATACACATCAAAGAGTAGCTAAAACACAGTAGTTCACTTTACCACACATATTAAAAGGAAAAGAAGGTCAGTAGTCTAAAAAAGCATAACTTTTATAATTTGTAAAATATTAACTTCACTAAACTGTGATTTAATACATTAAGATTCTGGATAATAATCAACTAGCTACATAACATTTCACAGCTACCACAAGATTCTACACTCAATCTTTATTATAAAATTAGGAAATTTTCTGTTTTAAAACTAAATGCAACAGTTGTTTACCCAATATTGGGTACTTGCTGAACAAGTGTGTTAAGCAAATAGGAGGTTCTTGACAAATACTTATTGTTTGTCCTGGCTGGACAAACAGGTATATCATTTACAACGCCTTCTACAAAATTGAATTTCAGTTGCTAGTAATTGGAATATGATTCATTAACAAGTGTGCCATTAAGTGATTATAAATGTGTTGATACTCATTGTTCTTCAGCAGCCTCCTGGGGTGTGTGTGAAAGCCCCTGGGCAGAATACCTACAGCCACAATCAGCCTCCTCTACTAACCTTAGTGTATCTTGCAAACATTATTTTAATAGGTACCTTAATGTAAAATTGTCTAGGTATCATAATACAATAACAATTGCATTATTTCTAAATATAGTATATGTAAAAAAAAAATTCAATAATCTAAGTATCTAGGCAATTTTTCTTGTTTCAGCTGACTGATAAAGTAACCTAAAGTAGTCCATAGAGGTTATAATTTAGCTTTCTTACATACTCCACTCAGATTCCTAAAATATTCATAATAGTCTCCATAGTATCATTTAGCAACTCAACTGTCCTAAAATAGTGCATTTTAATTAGATTTTGCATTTCAAAGCACATTCTACATAGAAAACAATTTTATGCAACTTATATCAATACCCTAAGATAAAAGAATAGCCAAAGGTTATATGTAAATTACTAATTATCTAAAGGAAGCAAAACTGATTTACTGCTTAATTTATGTTAGCTCATCTGTTAGGCAAATAACTATTCTGAAAGTAATAATAAATTGTCCACATCTACAGGAGATACGTGTTTCATATTAAACGATATAATACAAAACCAGCTTCTAAGAACAGCATATTTCTTGCACTATGATTAGAAAACTACGGCTCTTGCCCAGGTGCAATGACTTACACCTGTAATCCCAACAATTTGGGAAGCTGAGGTAGTAGGACTGCTTAAGCCTAGGCGTTCAAGACCATCCTGGGCCATACAGCAAGAGACCATCTCTAATAATAAAAAAGAAGAAGGAGAAAAAAGAAAACTATAGCTATCATATAGAATTGTTTAAACAATTATGTGTTTTCTGAAAGTCAAAGATAGTTTACCGATTATAGACCTCATTGGAGTTCACAATGTCAGTACTTCAGCATGAATAGAAATAAGAAATAAGAAGCTAACATTTTTACTCAAACAATTTTAGAGAAATAGACTGAGTAGAATCTTGCTAACCTGTATGTTTAAGGAAATTAATGTTATTTTATGGCAATAACTTGGCATTTTTAAGAACAAAATATACTTTTACACTAGTAGAAAATTTAGGATGGCAATAATAAATAATAAAATAATCAAATGGTAAATTTGCAAAATATATAATGGTTTTTAAAGTTTTTAATTATAATCTTATATAGTTTGATTGAAAATACGTACCATGTATAGATTTGAAATTTGGATGCTATTGTACCATAAGCTATTGCTAGTTGATGAGTGTGTGCTTCTAAGTCATTCTAAGTCAATTTCCAAAGCAAGCCATTAGGACCAAAATAGTAAATATTAATTGCTGTAAATGCATAGGTGGAAAGCTAGAACTTGAAGGCTGTAAGTCTGTACTGTTACTTAACACAATAATATGGTACAAAATTTATACTTGCATAATACAATAACCATGCAATTACATAGTCTTTCTACACTAATATAAAAAGCAATTACACACACACACACACACACAAACTCACACACACATTCATTTAAATGAAGGAAAAAGTAGCAGAAGCCTTTCTTTATTATTTTATATTAATCATATTTCATAGAATTTATAACATGATCTAAAGCAGTTTACCAACATTTTAATTTAATTCTCTAAGACTGTAATTTAGCTTGCTGTGTCTTAAATTTCCTACTGAAATTCTCAGTCATTTTCCTTATATTACTGTTATAAACTTGAGTTAGAGCCATGTAGTTTTTGAGAGTACTCCACTGTAGTGCGGTTCTAAAAATTATTTCTCAGAATTACATAGCTGGATTGGCATCCTGGAATTCTTAAAAATATCTCTCTAAAAGAATATTCTAAATGCATTAGAAATGCTCCACTGTAGAAATAAATAGTAAAGAGAAATAAAGATATAAAGTGGTCAAAATGTGACTATAATGAAAAAATACATTTTTGACTTCTCATCAATAGATGTGAAATATTTTATGTTGCTAAATAATTCAGAATTATAATAATTTATTAGAACTTTACAGTTACATTAAAATATACAAAAACAGGGTATAAAGAATATGCTATTATTAGTGTAAGTAATGTAGAAAAAGATGTATATTCATATTGCTTCTGTATGTATAAAATAACTTCAGAAGAATATACACACAAATAAAACCCTGATAACACTGATTGGCTATAGAGGGGAAGGAATGATTGAGTAGGTGGGTAATGCTGGTGGAAATGTTGAACTGTGAAACCTACAGACATATCACCTATTAAAAATAGATATGAAAACATGTACAAGGTATAAAAATAATGCTTGATTTGATAGCAAACTGCCCATGTTTATTTCCAATAAAGAGGAGACGACTTCTAAAAATCTCTTCCATTAATAGAATAAAATTTTATAATACCAAACTGCCAAGGAAGGGAAATACATAAATCTATTAAAAAGAGATATAAGAAAAAAATTATCTTCAATTCTAGCTACTCTAGGAAGTAGAACAAAATGGCCACAGAAAATGAGTTTGAATGGGCTGTGGGAATACAGAATCAAGCTCTGATTGACTGCCCTTGTTCAAAGTATTGGTTACAACGCTTCATAATATGTTACAACATAGTAACAGTGGATTTCAGACTTGAAATAATTAATACACTATAATAGTTAACATTTTCAATATTACATTCATGCATGAATCTAATACCATGTTCATTCAATATACTCTAATAATGCTTTACCTATAAATCATGACTAAAGTAAATGAATCATTTCAGTGAATGACAATAAACTAAATTAGACCATAATTATGCTGGCATCAAAATGATTTAAAAATAAATAAATATACTATGCAGCAGGAATACCCAGTAATTTATAGATAAGGACAGTACAGGTTGAACACCAGTTCAGCATGATTTCCAGTACAGATGTGATTCTTGGACATGAGGAGAACAGGATTACTTATCTAATGGGGATATCAAAATCAACCAGACTAGGCCTCTTTTTCTAATTATATTTTAAGACATCCTCTTTGGTTGAGAACCACTGTTATAGTGAACCACTGCTAGTGATGGAGTATGCACAATATCTATCACTCAGTATATTACCTATTTCCATGTTCCTTATAATGTGGTTGAATTATTGTGAAAGCCAATTATCCAGGATGTTATTATTGCAAACATATTTTTATTCTGAGATAAAATACAAAATAGTTACTAAGACAACTATGTATTGTTAAATGACTAAATTTATTTTCAGAAAATTAATAAAGCATTATAATAACTATGTTCAAATCACAATAAAATTATTTTGTTTAAGGTTTTTTTTCCTTAAATTAGAACCAGTAGAATATATTTTAAAAGCTCACATGACAAGAAACTTTAGTTCATAAATAATACATACTGCTGAATTCTGTATTAGGTTTAAATCTGTATATAAATGCCTAACTGTTAACAGTATATACCTAGCAAACAAATTCCCCTGCAAGGGGAGGTGGGTGGTGATAGGAAGAGAATTGCTCAACACAGATGTGCGAATTATGGCATAATTCTTTAAATGAAGGAAATTATGTATTTTAAGCAACAATTTACAGAATGATGACTGAAGTTAATATGGAATGTAGGTAGCATTATCACCTGCAAACTCAACTTTTAACATGTCAAATCCTGTCAACAAAATTCAGGGAAACTATATTACTATCATTCCACAATAATTTATGCAATATAAAGAATCTTACACTGTTGCTTTAACAGGCGCTCACCAGAAGCAGATACTGGTCCCATGCTTCTTGTACAGCCTGTGGAACCATGAGGCAAATAAACCTTCTTCCTTTAGGTATGGTCCTTCATAGCAACACAAAAGAACTAAGAAATACACTGTGTAGTATAATAATACCATCTTGATTACTATAATTTTGTAGTAAGTTTGAATTCAGGAACTGTAAATTTGTTCTTTTTCAAAAATGTTTCTGCTAGTTAGGGTCCTTTGCATTTCCATATAAGTTTTTGAATCTACCTGTCAATTTCTAGAAATGTATTAGCCCATTCGCACACTGGTTATGAACTTAAGCCCAATTTGTGCAAGACATACCTGAGACTGGTAGAGGCTTAATTGGCTCACAGGTCAGCATGGCTAGGGAGGCCTCAGGAAACTTACCATCATGGCAGAAGGGGAACCAAACACGTCCTTATTCACATGGGGACAGGAGAGAGAATGAGTGCCCAGTGAAGGGGGAATCCCCATATAAAACCATCTGATCTCAGCCGGGCGCAGTGGCTCACGCCTGTAATCCCAGCACTCTGGGAGGCCGAGGAGGGTGGATCACCTGAGGTCACGAGTTCAAGACCAGCCTGGCCATGGTGAAACCCCGTCTCTACTAAAAATACAAAAAATTAACTGGGCATGGTGGTGTGTGCCTGTAATCCCAGCTATTTGGGAGGCTGAGGCAGGAGAATCACTTGAACCCAGGAGGCGGAGGTTGCAGTGAGCCGAGATCATGCCATTGCACTCCAACCTGGGCAACAAAGGTGAAACTCTGTATTGGGGAAAAAAAAAAAAAAAAAAAAAAAACACCATCTGATCTCAAGAGAACTAACTCACTATCATGAGAACAGGATGGGGGAAACCGCACTCACGATTCAATTATCTCCATCTGGTCCCTCCCATGATATGTGATATGTGGGGATTATGGGAACTACAATTCAAAATGAAATTTGGGTGGGACACAGACAGACCATTTCAACAAAGAAGCTTATCAATTTCTACAAAGAAATTTGTAAATCACCCATTTAGAGCATAAGATTCAATAATATTTAAATTTTTCATAAAGCTGTACAACAATTACCACAGTCTAATTTTAAAACATTTTCATCATCCCAGAAAGAACCCACGTACCCATTAACAATCATTCTCCATCTGGCCCCACATTCCATCGGATACCCAAGCACAGCCCAAGGCAACCGTGAATTTACTTACTGTCTCTTTAGATTTGCCTAATGTTTTCAAGGCTCTTTCATTGTTATAACATGCATCAGTACTTCACTCCCTTTTAATGTAGAAAAATATTCCACTTACACATATATCACCTTTTATTTGTCCATTCATCAGTTGCTGGGCATTTGGGATATTTCTACTTTAAAGCTGTAACGAATAATGGTGCTATGAACATTAATGTAAAAGTTTTATGTAGACCTATGTTTTCATTTTTCTTCAGCATTCACCTAAGAGTGGAATTGCTGGGTCATACGGAAACTTTAACATTGCAAGAAATTGTCAGACTGTATTACACTACAAAGTGGCAGTTTTAAATATCCAACAACAATGTAGGAGGGATCTAATTTCTCCATAGCCTCACCAACATTTTGGTGATAACTGGTGATGATTACTGGTGAATAATAATAACAGTATTATCGATCACAAGCATTTAGTGGTATCTTATTGTAGGTTTGATTTCTATTTCTGCAAATGCTAATGTTGTTGAGCATCTTTTCACTTTCATGAGTTCCTGACCATACACACACACACACACACACACACACACACACACACAGAGTCGTCCCTCGGTATCTGCAGGAGATTGGTTCCAGGATCCCTGCAAGAATACCAGAATCCACAGATGCTCAAGTAACTTACTTAAAAATGGTGTCATAGTGGCATATAACCTATGCACATTTTCCCATTTGTTGCAACCAACTACACCACTAACAATCAATGCCAAGCCCTTACAGCATCTCTAGATTACTTACAGTGCCCAATACAATGCAAATATTATGTAAATAGTTGTTATAATGTATTTTTATTTATTTTTCAACATTTTTTCAGAATATTTTCAATCCTTGATTGGGTGAATCCACAGATGTGGAAACCATGACTACAAAGGGCAAACTGCATTTATTATATGGAGAAATGCCTATTCAAATTCTATATTCATTTTAAGTGTGTAATTTGCCTTTTGATTACTGACTTGGAAGAGTCCTTTGCATATTTAGATACAAGTATCTTATCAGATATATGATATGCAAAAGTTTTCTCCCATTCTGGAGGTGGTATTTTCATTTTCTTCATGGTGTCTTTTAAGCAGAAAGATTTTAATTTCAATGAATTCCAATCTTTTTTTTCTTTAATCACCTTTTCTTTTGATGTCATGTCTAAGAAGATTCTGAAAGATCAAGAAGATTTTCTTCTGTATTTTCTTCTAAGAGTTTTATAGTTTAGGTCTTACATATTGGTGTATCAATTCCTATTGACTTTATTTGGGTATGGTGATACGAGTTATGGGTCCAACTTCATTCTTTTGCATGTGGCTACCCAGTTGCCTAGCTCCATTTGTTGCAAAGATGAATCTTTCTTCCATTTAATTGTCTTGGTACTCTTGTAAAAAACCAATAAACTATAAATGTAAGAGTTTATTTCTAGATTCTTAGTGACATTCTATGGATCCAAATATCCAGTCTTATGCCCATATCACACCATCTTGATTACTACAGTTGTACAGTAAGTTTGAATTTATGAAGTGTAAGCTTTGTTCTTTTTCAAGAATGGTTTTGCTGTTTAGGGCCCTTTGCATCTCCCTGTGTATTTTAGGATATACTTGTCAATTTCTACAAACAAGCTACCTAGTATTTGGGTAAGTATCATGCTGAATTTGTAGATCAGTTTGGGAGTACTGTCATCTTAACAATATAAAGTCTTTGAATCCATCAACATATAGTATCTTTCCATTTATTTAGGTCTTCTTTAATTTCTTTCAACAATGTTTTATAGTTTTCAGAGTGATATGGTTTGGCTGTGTCCCCACCCAAATCTCATCTTGCATTGTAGCTCCCATAATTCCCACCTGTCATAGCAAGTACCCAGTGGGAGGTAACTGAATCATGGGGAGGGTCTCTCCCATGCTGTTCTCATGATAGTGAATGAGTTTCATGAGATCTGGTGATTTTAGAAAGGGGAGTTCCCCTACACAAACTCTCTTGCCTGCCGCCATGTAAGATGTGACTTTTCTCCTCATTCACCTTCTGCCATGATTGTGAGGCCTACCCAGCCATGTGGAACTGAGAGTCAATTAAGCCTCTTTTTTTTACAAATTACCCAGTCTTGGGTATGTCTTTATTAACAGTGTGAATATGGACTAATACACATAGTATATGTTTTCTACAGATTTTGTTAAATTTATTCCTATGTATTTTGTTCTTATTGATGCTATTTTGAATTGAATAGTTTTATTTTCAGATTCTTAATTGTTAATGTATAGAAATACAACTGATTTTTATATTGCTCTAGCATCCTTGCTAAATATCTTGCTAAAATTGTGTATTAGTTCTAACAGTTTTTTTAGTGGATTTCTAAGGAATTTTATTTACAAAACATGTTATTTGCAAATAGAGATAGCTTTACTTCTTTCTTCCCAATCTAGATGGCTCTTATGTCATTTCCTTGCCTAAATGCCCTGACTACAATATACAATAAAATGCTGAATAGAATTAGAGAGTGGACATCCTTGATTTGTTCCTGATATAAGTGATTTAAAAAAAGTTAAGTATGATGCCAGATGTGGGTTATTGGTAGATGCCTTTTATCAGGTTGAGGATTTCCTTTTTGCTCCTAATTTGCTGGGTGTTGTTATGGTTAAAGGTTGTTGGACTTTGTCAAATGCTTTTTCTGTATCTATTGAGATTCTCATGTGATTTGCATCCAAACTCCTTTTATTGGTGAATGGTATTTAGAAATCAAAATCTAGGCAATATGTATGCTACAAGAAAGGGAACCAGAGATCCTTGGAGAAATGGCTAATTCTAGGACTGGGGCAAGAAGTACACAAGCTAAACCTGAAGTTTCTTATAGTACCAAAACGTAAGAGGGGGCGTGCACGCACCCTCACACACACACACCAAGAATGAGAGTATGTTAGGAATGGAGGAACCGTTGGAAAGGGTTCTCTAATATTAGAAAACAAGATCTGGGTGCTAGATGTGCTTGCTGCAAACAGAATGTTGATGTATCTAATTGGAAATTTAAAAATAACAAATGCAATCTCTGTGCTTGCTATAGGTTTATTTAGATTTTATATCTTTTTGAATTGGTTTTGCTAGTTTGTGCAAGCTCTAGAGCTAATGATGGGGACAGTGGCCCATAACTCTCTTAAATAATTTTCCTGCTTCATGAGCAGGGTGTCCAGCAGAGGTATTACTTTTTGTATTCTCATATTATCTTCCCAGTCACGAAATCTCTACCCTATAAGAAAGGTGGAGAGAGGGAGACTTGGGCCCTGTTATGATCAGGCTGCTCTGCCTTGAGAAGAGCTTCTGGCCATACAAGTGGGGCTCATTAGAATAAGAGAGCCTCAGGCCTCAGCTGATTTTGTCTGGAATACAGCGACTGCAAAAGGGAGCTGGGGGGATAAGAAATGCTAGTCACAGTGAGCTAGGAGGGGGTAGGAAGGGAGCAAGTTGAGGCTCAAATGCCATAGATTTGCTGTTCTTACTGAGAATTAGTAGATTTTCTTAAACAAGTGTGAGGCAGGAAAATAGGGTCTGCAGACACGGAACTTAAGGTCAATTTGAGCAAACTTCTAAAAGAGAAAACACCAAGGTCTAGGGGCAGAAAATCTAGGGCCAATTCATGCTGACTTCCCAAAACTGGATCAAAAGGAAAACGCCTGGGTTTGGGGCCAGGGAACCTGAGGCCAGTTAACACTAACTTCCTAAAACTAAACCAAAAGGGAAGAAAAAAACTCTTTCCCCAAGGTGAGTAACAAAGGATCAAAAGATACTCTCCCTACAGCCCTCCCCCTTCCACCACATCTCAGATGGAAAGGGGGAGTGCCTTGGGTAGGCCAGAGGCCAAGCAGTGACCATCCCTTTATCTGCATGGGGTGCCAGTTCACCTCAGCCTTTAACTAGTCACAAACCAAAACCTTCTCCAGATAAGGGGTAGCCAATAAGCACCTCAAACTGTGTACTTAAAGTCCAGAAAACTTTGCACCCAGGCCCTTGAGCAGCTTGCTCAGGCCTGCTCCCATTCTGTGGAATGTTTTCTCTCTTTAACAAGTTTCTGCTTTTGCTGCTTCTTTCCTGCATTTCATTCCTCTGCTACTTTGTGCGTTCTGCTCAATTCTTTGTTCAAATCTCCAAGGACCTGGGCAACTCGTAGTCAAGACCCTCCACCCGTAACAAGTATTTGTTTTCCGTATGCACTTAAAACCATTTCCAGATATTTTAAATGGTTTTTATTTTCTTTTTTTTGAGATGGAGTCTTGCTCTGTCACCAGGCTGGAGTGCAGTGGCTAGATCTCGGCTCACTGCAACCTCTGCCTCCCGGGTTCAAGTGATTCTCCTGCCTCAGCCTCCCGAGCATGTGGGACTACAGGCGTGCACCACCACACCCAGCTAATTCTTGTATTTTTAGTAGAGAGGGTTTCACCATGTTGGTCAGGATGGTCTCGATCTCTTGACCTCATGATCCGCCAGCCTCGGCCTCCCAAAGTGCTGGGATTACAGGTGTGAGCCACTGAAACCAGCCAGTTGTTTGTTTTTTAAAGATTTTTCACTAGTTAATGTTGTTTGTCTGGGGAATAGGTCTCAGGGGCTCCTCTTGCTGTCACTCTAGAAGTCATCTTGTTCTATTCTTTCTCATCAAACTTCAATTAAACTTTTGCATCCATCAGTCCACTAAAATTGCTGTTATTGGGGTCAGCAATTATTTCTAAGTGGCTAAATACAATGGTCAATTTTCAGTTATTTCACTTGAACCACCAGAAGTTTTTGGACAACTGATAACTCTGTTCCTTTTTATACAGTGTTTCCTTGGCTTCCAGAAGCTCAGGGTTTTTCTCCACCTTCACTGGTAGCTGCTTTCCAGTATTCATGCTGGTTGCTTGTCTTCTCTCTGACTTCTTAAATTTGAATGCCTCAGGGCTTAATCCTCCTCTCTGTGTAAATTTATCTAGTCCCAGGATTTCAAATGCCATCTACATGCTGAGATTCCCAAATTTAACTTCCTACTCAACTCTGTTTCCTCATGCCAGATGCAACTCCTGCCTCCTCGATAGATCTAATTAGATGTCTAGTAGATGTACCAAACTTAACATTAAAAATTAAACTCCTCTCCCTAAACCAATTTTACTTGGACTAACCACAGAAGCACGGTGATCAGCTTAAAATCAGATCCTTTTAACTTAGATATCTTTACAAGTTTGTTGGAAACCCTTCAATAGTTTCCCAGGTCTGTCAGAGTAGAAGGTAAGGCAGTGTTTCTAGGCCAATGGTCCATATTAGAACATTTGAGGGTTTTAAAAATAAACACACTTGGCTGAGCCTCACTCATAGAAATTCTGATTTTGTATATCTGATGGGGATGGAACAGTAGAATGACATGCAAATACACACACACACACACACACACACACACACACACACACACACACACACGTTTTAAAGATCCACAGGTGATTCTCAAGGATCTACTAGATTGAGAACCATTGCATTACAGTAGAAATGGAGGAGGAGTCCAAGATACACAGTAGTTGTTGTTAGTAATATTAATGTATAATGCTGATCATTCTTTGTATGATATATCAGTAACAGCTAACATTTATTGAAGTCTGTTAGGTAAAATGCAGTGGGGTTATGCATTAATTCGCTTAGTCTTAAACACATTATAAAGAAGGTTCTACCATATTTGATTGATTCTAAGAAACACTATTTCACATTTTAATATCTCTAAACTCTAATGTGTTTTAAAATCAATGACATTGTATAATCACTGCTGGCCAGATGACAGTTGTGATGTACTTCTCACTGCCTGCACAGACGTAAACTTGATTATTGTAGTCAATGATACTATGTGAAACATACAATATATTTAGCTTAACTCAAAAGTGATTTTAAAACTTGGACTATGAAGGTGAATAAGTTGTAGCAAAACTTTACCCAATTTATTTTGCTTTTATTTTCCTCTCTGTATAAATATGAATGACATAACAAAACTATATCTAAATAATTATATAAGAGCTCTTTCAATATGTAGAAAATAAATATTCTCAGTGGGAAGTGAACATTGTGCAATAGTTGAATAAGTGTCATGTTTTCTTTGTAACTGGTACATCAAATAATGATTGTGTCATAATATTAGATGAAATACAACATATTTCCTGTACAACAAACGGATGCATAAGTTACATTGTAAGTGGTCCATTATGAAACCAACTTGTTCAAACTCAGGCTATCTGTAAAGTTCTCTGTATGGTTCAGTCTGACAGACTTGGTTTTAAGTTACAGCTTCTTCTTTTACTAGTTGTAAGCTTTGAGCATTGCACTCTAGTCTCCTCAAATTCCTTATATAGGTAAAGGGCAAATATACATATTTTTAGTGTGAAAATTAAATACTATTTTTATTAAGTGCCTAACTTAAAATGTTAGGTCATATTCTCTCAACTTGTCCATTATTTGACTATTTGTTTGCATTATAGTTATCAAATAACATAGTCATTCTTCTTTATCCAATACCAACAGACCCATAATTTCCATGCACGTTATGCTTGTGCATGTGTGATTGATACAAATAGAAACATCAAAAAAACTATGTCATATATTTTCCAGTTAATAATATAGATTTTCAGATCTGTAAACATTTTTGAGGGCTAGGATTTTATTTGGCTTGTTCATTGCTGTACTTGGCTAAAAATATGCTTGAAACAACAATAGTTGTTCAATAAATATTTGTTGAAGGAAGAAATAAACTAATTTAATATTAACACAAATATGTCTCATTCTTTTTTTCAGTTACCTAATAAGAACACAGAACTTCTTTCTAGAATCTTTTTGAATGACATGAAATAGTTTTGATATACAAAATCTCTCTGTAAGTATCTATAAATGAGTATACTTTGAGGCATACTCATTTATAGATATATATATATCTATATAAAGATATATATATTATATGAGGTAGGCAGGTATATATCTTTAAGATATATTTTCAGAAATCTAACTAGTGAGCCAAAGAGTTTTAATTTTGATAGATAATATATTGAGTAAACATCTTTTATTTTGCTTGCCCAGTATAACTCCCCTTATTTTGAAAACAAATCAAGATTCTACTTTAGAGAATTATTCCTTTTTACTTCTCTCTGAGTTCCTGTGGATTTTATGAGGTTGAACCCACCCCTGAGCTCCAGGGTGAGCATTTGTGTTGAAAATAAGGTTGCCAGATTGAGCAAATAAAAATACAGAACACTTGGTTAAGTTTGAATTTTAGATAAAAAATGAACTTTTAGCATAAAACACATATACACATAAACATCAGACACATATATCAAGATATACATTCATTTGAGTATATAAGACAGATAAGATGTTGTGGTTAGTGAGACTACATTTTTTAGAATAAATCAATATAATGTTTTAGTCTAAGTGACTGGGTCTAAATACAAAGATAATAGCATATAATAAAAAGTGACTTGAGACAAATTTGTTATATTGTACATATAATAAAAACAGTGCCCCAAGTTTTTTGGTTTAGGGTTTTTTTTGAAATTAATCCTGTGTATAATTATGAAACAGTTCACATTTACTTCCATTACTAATCTGATTACCAGAAAACTTTTCAATATATTCTATCTCCCTATGCATGACATCACAATAAAGTAAATCCAGGTGCTCCCCTAAGAACTTTGTATGTGTATGTGTGTGTGTCTGTCTGCCTCACTGAAATGTTTAAAACTACAAATTCCCCAATAATGGGGTCAATGTCTTTTTCTTTATATCCTCAGTATTTATCAATTTGCTATAATATAGCAAGAAACTGATATACCTTTGTTGAACAGAGCAAAATGGAAGCACTATATTTACCATAAGGTCTTTGGAAACAGGTTTAAAAGGCATATATCAGTTATTTTTCAAATCTCAACCCCATACATATTTGACTTCTCAATTCAAGTTATTTTAAAGTAAATTTATGTTAAAATTTTCAAAGTATGATAATGCAATAGGCATGCTGAAGACCTGTAATTTCTAGTCTCACAGGATAAAGGAAGAAAATTAATACAATAATAATCATTTTAGTTTGCAATTCAATAAAAAGCACATGACAAGCAACAGTAAGTTGACATTGCGGCCATTAACTGCAAAGACATTTATTTGAGCGAAATATTTACTAATGAGTTTTAAAAAGTATGTGTTTAATGGAAAGCTTTATCTATATTTTAAAATGTTTAAACATTTACAAAATACAGAGCTTTGAAGTGCTATGAAATTCTACAAAAGGTTGTAGGCAGTACCTAATCAGTTAATTTGAATTTATCCACCTAAAACAACACTTTCACTGCTTCCTTAATGTTTTTATTCTGTGCCCAGTCCTCTTTGTGTAAATATATTTAGTGTCTCAGGAGAAAAGAGTAGTTCAATTTGTAAAACATGGCTACATTGCATTAATATTACTTAGATGAGAGTCTATTTATCACTATTTACCACGTCAGAGAATATTTTATAACTAATTGGTTTATATACCCATAAAATGTCATTATTAAAGTATAGTTTAATATTATTACTTATGTCTGGTTTTGGAACAATAAAACAGGTATAGAAGGAAAGAACTAACGTATTTGCCTCTGGAAAACTAGTTTGTTACTCAAAGCTACTAAAACTCTACTTGTGGATATCGGTTTATTATTTTTAACTCAAATTTAAGGGTGATAATAAAAAATACAAATCTAGGTTTATGCTTCATGATTACAAACTGTGCAGGGAGATAGGGTATTATGAACATAAATTCAATCCCTCATTGGACATGTCTTATCCTCCAAATTTTCCTGTATTGATTTTGAAACAAAAGAGAAGTCTAGTATGTGAGAAATAGTAAAAAGTAGTGTGGTCGCCGGGCGCGGTGGCTCACGCCTGTAATACCAGCACTTTGGGAGGCCAAGGCGGGTGGATCACGAGGTCAGGAGATCGAGATCATTCTGGCTAACACGGTGAAACCCCGTCTCTACTAAAAATACAAAAAAATTAACTGGGCGTGATGGCAGGCACCTGTAGTCCCAGCTACTCTGCAGGCTGAGGCAGGAGAACGGTGTGAACCCGGGAGGTGAAGCTTGCAGTGAGCCAAGACTGCACCACTGCATGCAGGCTGGAGCCTGGGCGACAGAGCAAGACTCCGTATCAGAGAAAAAAACAAAAAAAACCAAGGCGTGTGGTAAAGTTCTACATTAAAATATTTTTAAACTTTAAAAAAACTGTAAATTTACAAGAATTAAAAAGGAAAAAATTGCTATCACATGAAATGTAGTGATCATTCAAATACTCAGACTCACTAGTAATATGAAGTTAACATAAAAATAACCCTTCCTTTGCCTATGGATCTTTTATTCTACAGATTTTGCAGTTAAAGTTTCACTGAGACATGCTATATTTAAACAACTCAAAATGGAAAAAAATTAGCTTCTTGTAACTATTAAAATATACATCATATTTGCACACATCATAGTCAAATATATGATCAAATCTCTTCATTGCAGTGAACAATTAAATATCTTCAACAATTAAATATCTTTACACCTTATGATACCTATTAAAATTCAAATTTCAGATTAAGAATGAAGATTATCAAGCATAAAAACAGTGCAATAGACTCCTTTTAACATATACTTGCTCCTGACAAATATTTTAATAATGTGATGACTATAACTGAATGTGCCACTGAAGCTAAATGTTTTTAACACCTCTGTAAAAAAGACAAGCTATATAAATGAATTCATCTTTCTAATGTATTATAAGATTTCCACTTATCAATATACACTTATTGTTTCCATTCATTAGCGCATCCCAAAAGAAAGTTTTCATCTTTTTAACAGGGTTACCATAGAAATTTGTTTGGGGTTAGTGTATGAAGGGGTCATATCAAAATTGAAGCATTTTGTAGTTTCATTTTTTTTAATGTGTGTTTAAGAACCCCTGAATTCTTAAGGGTGTTATTCAAAAGTCGTAACATGACTGTCCTCTGAATTTAAAATTATGCCACAATAAGTATATCTGTGTTTATGAGAAAACAAAACTTTAGTTAAAAAAGTAACACACCTAGTTGAATGAACACAATATGTTAAAACATTTCCCAAGATTATTTTCATTTTAAACTTTCATTACATTTGGAAACGCAACTAGTACAACTGCTGTAATAAAACCAAATAAATTCTAAAAAGAAAGAATCCTTTAAGTAACTTTCATTTACTGTAACACATAAACTGTCATTTTACTAATCAAAGGTGTCCTCTGAGCTTTACAATAATTGATCTCTTCAATGTTTTGAAGAGACAGTAACATTCACATAAAGAAATAATAGTGGGTTATTTTCCTTTTGGAAATACTACAGTTAATCTAATATTTAAAACTGAATAAAGAGAGGATTAGACATAAACATATTTTTACCTCCACTCACATGAAGTCTATAAATGGAATTATCACATAACTACAACTACTGTGGTTAAAAATCTTCAGGTCTCTTAGGACCAAAATGAAAAACAATTTCTTAACATAGTAGTTCCCCCCTAAATATGTTTCAACACACCCAGGGGATGCCTAAAACTGTAGATACTACTAAGCCCTATACAGACTATGTTTTTCCATATACATACATACCAATGATAAATTTTCATTTATAAATTAGATACAGAAAGAGATTAACCACAATAACAATGAAATAGAACAATTATTATAATATGCTGTACTAAAATTTATGTAAATGTGGTCTCTCTCCCTGTCACTTCCCACCTCCCCCCAACATTTCTTTCTCTCAAAGTATTTTAATGTTTTTGGACTCCAATTGTCTGTGAGTAACTAAAACTATGGATAAGGGGGGATGACTGTAATATAAACATTACTAGCTAACAGCAGCTCTCTAATACTCATCAAAGTCAATGTCATCTTTACTTTGGACATCAATATATGAATAGCTTCTAAAATATTTAGGATTTTACATTTAAAGGAATTTATTAAAACTATATTTGAGAAAATTCCTCACACCATTTTTTAACATGTAATGCTATAGCATAACAGAAACTCAAGATACGTTTTCTTTTTCGGAAGCGGTAGCAAATTAAATGCAAACACCATTATACACTTTAACAGAAAGAAGCACTACCTGGATGAGTTTTGGAAAGAAGGGCATTATATTAAAGGAATTTCCAGAGGACACAGCAATATTAATAATACAGATATAAACTGGAAAGTGATCCTAATCTAGCTCCCCTCTACTATTTCTCTTTTATCCTTTCCACATCTACCACATATATTGAACGATTCTGACTTCCAAAAGATAAATTTATATTAATTTTAAAAATTAAAGTAGTATCAGCTTGCCAGAGCACCTGTTTAGTATGTAATAAACAGCATTACTACACTGAGATAATACAACAGTAGCCAAAATCAATTTGTCATTTTGAGAAGTATGAAAGTTTTATAGCTAAACTATTCATATTAGTTTTAACAAATATTAAATATCATTTTTAAACTTTAAACTACATGTAGACATTTATAGGGCTTGAAAGACTAGACCACAACTGAGAATTAACTCTAGGGTACAAATCCTTCTTTTAAGAGGTAAGGAAATTTAACTAGACCACTTACTTATATTCAGCTGCCAATTAATAGTAGAGTTACAAATCAATATTTTCACAATGCTATATTTACATAGACACATTTTATAAAGTTTAGAGATCAGATATTTAAATAGTGCTCCTCATGATGCAATGGGAACCGAGGATCCCTGATTGATTCAGCCTTCTCTTCTAATGATTAAGGACATAAATTGTCACTTGCCCTATTCCATTAAGGAAGGAAGGCCTTTACACTACCTGCCTATAATTATGATTTTTCCTTCCTGAATCTATAATTTCACGGTAATAGATCATCTAACATGTCTAGATGATTGTTTACCTCTGCAGAGAATTTGACTTCTTGCCAAATATTTATATATTTATATTTAATAAGCTCTTTTTCAATTGGATTACTTTTTAACATGCAGTCATTCCAAGTAAACCTTCACTGATGTTGCACTGGCCATATACAGAAAATCAGAGAGGCAGAGAGTATTAAGATGAATGATTTATTTGAAGGCAGGGTGGGACTCCAGTTTACAAATATATTATACATAGGTACTGATCTTTGATGGGTGCCTAAAAGTAGACTAAGAAGAACTCATGTCACTTACTAATTCTATAGCTTAGAACACTCTGGATTATTTTTACATCTTTAAATATTATATTTTTTTACATGGAAAAAAGAAGGTAAGCAATTATACTGTCGTTTTATATTGTTACAAAAAAAAAAAAACCCATATAGAAATATATGGAGAAATGCAATAGTAAATAAAATACTAAGATTAATACTAATAAAATATAGTATAATAAAAGAATACTGATAAAAACAGAAACTAGCTTTCTGAATAAATGAGATATAGAAGAATAAATCTACTGCATACTTTTGCTCCTCAGATGATTTTGTTTCTTCATTCCTTTCAATTAACGAATATACACAATTTACCAATCAGTTGTTATTTTGTAAGAATATTATTGTTTTCATCAATTTTAGGATTATAAGAAAAATAATTAATTCTAATACAGAAATGTATCCAATGGATGTGCTCTTTAAACATAGTTGGATTATTAGATAATCAAAAAATGGAAAAGATTTGATTCCCAAAAGAGAATGTTATAATAAATTTCTAGGCTATAAAATCTTTTCAAAACCAAAATATTTATCACTCAGAATTTTAAATTTCAACAGGCACTTATGAAAATAAATTATGTCTTTATAGCATAACTAAATGCCTAAGTTAAATATATTACAAAATCATTTAAACATAATAAATAATTGTATTCACTATAAATTCCAATACCATTTTTAGAAACTGTTTGCAACACACCAATGCTTTTACAAATACTAACTTAAAATTACAGTGATAAAGTTTGCTCTACAGCTTAAAAAATACTAGAGTGATTTTTGAATATTAGTATGTAAAAATGATTTGAAATTCTGTATTCCAAGACAGCATGTTAATTAACAGACAATAGAGATTCATTTATTTGCTTAAATCTTTAAACAAAAGATTAAATAATATTACTGATACCTCTCTCCGTCGAGAAGCCCAACAAGTTTGTTTGATCTTCCATACCACAGCAGCCACCAGCAATAAGGACAGGAAACAACTGGAGAATAAAACACAAATAATTTTTGCTCAAAACTTATTTGAACTATGTAATGAAAAAATAGTACATGAAAGACTCAAAATATATATAAGTAATTACTTTGTCTAGGTAAACAATCAAAATAGGATAAATTTCCAATGTTTAAAATGTTCTCTCAAATCAAATAAAAATGTACAGGTAGAAAAAATATTTATATTTCTTGCTATAGATTATGGTCAATATTTAGAATTTTCTCTGTCAGAGGGAATGTAAATTTATAATTCCATTGGTCTTATGAAGCAACAGAAATCACAACCAAAATCTATTTAGAATTGCTATTATGAGTCATAAAATATGGAAATTTTATAAAACCAAATGTCACACATGTACATTTATATTATTTTTATCACTATTTTATATATGAACATATTCCAGTGGTTCCCAACCAAAGATTATTTTGCTCCCTCGCCCTAGGGATCATTTGGCAATATCTGCAGCCATTTTTGTTTGTCAGAATTGGGAGAGGAGTGCAGGGGTGTTGCAAGAATTCTACAACGCTGAAGACTGTCCCCAGCAGCAAAGGATCAGCAATACAATATATCAGTAGTACCGAGGCTGAGAAACCCTGGCATATGCTAATGTTTACATTAAGAAATAAGTCAGTTACAATGTTCATACATGTGGTCTAATATATTAGGTATTATATGCAATAAACTATGATAATGCAGGGTACTTTGTTAGAAATAACTCAAGCCTGACAAATCTCAAAATGACAGAGATTTACATGAATCTCATTAATCAATTGCAACCCTGTATCACTGTTTATTTTCCCCTTATTTGCTCTGTGTTCATAGACTATACTATGAGAAGACCCAGAAGTGAACAGAACTGGGCCATTACAGATTCACTGGTTACTGGACACCACAAGAAAAACCTGGTACTCATCCTTAATTGATAATCACTGTGTTCATCACTTGAGTCACTCATAAGCAGTGGCAATTTTTGACACTTTCCACTCTTGTCAAGTCTTCAATATATTTTTCCCCTTGCCTATGCCTCAATTGAAGCAGAAGACCTTAGAACATCCTTCAGTGACAATGATAACAACAATGTTGATTTTAACATCTATCCATTGAGTGCTGCACACATTCCAGATGCTGTGCTGGATACGTCACAACGATGATTGGATTTAGTCTTAGAAATCCTTCAAGATAGCATGTATTATTCTTATTTGAGAAAAGAGGAATCCAATCCTCAGAGATTTTGAAGTTCATTGCTTATAGTCACACATGGAGTAAGTCGTAGTACCAAAATACAAATCCAGCTACTTAAGCCTCAAAGATTTTTCTTTCCATATGCTGGCAGCTCTGAGTGTGCCCACTATCTCATAATCATTCTGTTTCAATATCCGTTCTCTAATCCCGCCTGCAGAATCAAAGGAAATCTATTTTTTTAAAAGTCAGTGATACTAACCTTTTCAACCATAGAAGTGATTTTAACATAGGTACCCTTTATGTAATATGCAACATTTTAGGGGACACTTTTCTCAGAATTTGTTTTCAACAGAAAGTCACCATGATTTTCTAGAAATTATATAAACTGGTGTTTTCTCTACTCTCAGACTTTAACTTCTCAACTGACAACACTAATCATTCATTCTTTAAAACTCTCTCCTGAATACTTTCTTTCATTTTGTTTTGTTTTGTTTTGCTCAATACTTCCTAACTCAATATAGGTTCAATGAATGTAGGTTACATTCCAAATTCCCTCTTTTAAATTATGGACATTCCTTAAAATTCACTTCATGCAATTGTGCTCTTCTTTTCTCTTGCCCTCAAAGAGAAAGCGCAGTCATTTTCATGATTTCAACTATGACCTCAATTGAAATGATTTCCAAATCTGCATCTTTACATCTGTCAAAATGAGAGCATCTTATCCTTGAAAGGGATATAAAAGATTTCTTAGTTCCAAGTCCCTCCCAGGAAGGAATTTCCCAGTACAGCTCTGATAGTGATCCAGCACCTAATTAAATACTCATTGTAGCTGAGAAGTTGAGAAGTTGCTGACTCACAACTTAGTGCATTCTATTTCTAGGTAATTCAAATTTTGAAAATATTCTTTTTTTTCTTTTTTGAGATGAAGTCTCACTCTGTCACCCAGGCTGAAGTGTAGTGGCACAATCTTGGCTCACTGCAACCTCTGAACCTCTCTGCTCCCGGATTCCAGCAATTCTCCCACCTCAGCCTCCTGAGTAGCTAGGATTACAGGCATAGGCCACCACCCTGGCTAAATTTTTTTATTTTAGTAGAGACGGGGTTTCACCACGTTGGCCACGCTGGCCTCGAACTCCTGACCTCAGCTGATCTGCTGGCCTTGGCCTCCCAAAGTGCTGAAATTACAGGCATGAACCACCATGCCTGGCCAATATTCTAACTTCTATCAATCAGTGCTGTGTCTGCCTTCTAGGTTAAACAAAATCAGCCCACTGTATGCTAAAACTTCTTTATATATTTAAAGAATAGACAGGTTTTTTTGTATGGAGGATTGCCTCAAGTCCGGTGTCTCTCAACAAGGAATGTTTTGTTCTCCAGGCGATATCTGGCAGTGTCCAGAGACATTTCTGGGTTTCACCACTTGACAGGCATCTAGTGGGATGCTACGTAAATATCATACAATATATAGGTTGCCTTTCCAACAGCATTTTCCCAGCCCAGAATGCCAACGTTGCCAAGGTTGAGGAACCCTTCTCTAGTCTGAATTATCATCATAGAGGTTATAATTCTGTTGTTATACCCAGATTAATAGTGTAACTTTTTCTCTTTTTTTTGAGACAGAATCTCACTCTCTCGCCCAGGCTGGAGTACAGTGGCGTGATCTCAGCTCACTGCAGCCTCTGCCTCCCGGGTTCAAGCAATTCTCCTGCCTCAGCCTCCTGGGACTACAGACGCGCACCACCACGCCCGGCTAATTTGTTTTGTATTTTTAGTAGAGATAGGGTTTCACCACGTTGGCCAGGATGGTCTCAATCTCCTGACCTCGTGAACTGCCTGCCTCGGCCTCCCAAAGTGCTGAGATTACAGGCGTGACCCACCGCGCCCAGCCAGTGTAACTCTTAAGATGTGGTACTGAGAATGGACACTGTAGATATGGTCTGAGGGTTCATTTATCTGAATCTCAGTCAGACCATGATACCCTTAAGAATTATGATAAAAATATTAATATCACCTCAAACCTACCATGTTCAAGCTTAACCATTAATAATGTTCATGATTACAAAAGCAACTAACATCTATTGGGTAATATGTACCAAGCACTATGCTGAGTGTTTTACATGAATTATCTCTTTAATTCCTATAATTACAGATGACAGATCATGTATACTGTCATGTGGTCATTGAAAACATGGGAAAGCTAAATCACAGAGAGTTGAAGTAAATCCTCTAAGGTTCAAAGTATTAAATTGCAAGTTGTTCCCTTTGCCCTCACTTCTCTGTTTCACCATTACTTTCCAGCTAAAATGTTAAAAAAAATTTACATTTCAATTATATCATCCCTTACACCCAGATACCAGATCCTGTCAACTGTTTCTTTCAGAATATCTGTTGTAGTAAAAATAGTATATATAGAAAAGTTACTTATATTCAGTAAACCCAACTTAAATACCAAAATGTATTTTTATTTGATTAATAATTCACAACATTCCTCTTCCTTAAGAGTTACATAAGAAAGATTCAGTTTGAGACGGGAATACTAGTTGAATTTCTCATGAGGAGCTTAAATTCTTTCTTATCTAAACTTTATGACTCAAGTGAATATCATTTTTGTAATGATGTACAAGGACAGCATAAAATATACAACTTTCATAATTTCACTTTGTTGAAACAAGGAGTTATATACTTTAAGGGTTCGTATCAGATGCTTTCTATGCTAATTCCTATTAGGTTAGCAGTAAAAGAGCTAACACGATGTAAAAACTTGGCTGCTAAAATCAATAAACAGTGTAAGAAAATACTTTTAAAATAATATTCTCATAATTTCCAATAAATATCAAAAATCCTGTAAAATATATCTTACTACTTGGCATATAATAGTTGTCAATACATTTTTGCTAAATAAATGAAATTTTTATTTTATTTTATTTTTTTGAGACACAGTCTCGCTCTGTCGCCCAGGCTGGAGTGCAGTGGCGTGATCTCAGCCCAGTGCAAGCTCCGCCTCCTGGGTTCACGCCATTCTCCTGCCAAAGCCTCACGAAATTGGTTTTTTAATTGATTTGAATAACATCATTTTTGCTAATACTGAATGTCTCATTTGGCATTATTATCCTTATATAGGGTAATACTTTATCAATGTTCTTGATTTCTAATAAATTACATTGCAAACAAAAGTGACAGTTCTCTTAAAAAATATACATACAAACAAAACCCAGTTTATTAAGAACACTTGCTTTGTTAAAAAGCAAAACAAACAAGCAAACAAACAAACAATAAATATTTGTCATATTTATTCAGCATAGTTAAAAAGTCACATTCTTCCTTTGGTGATTAGAGAGTCTCCGTCTTTATTGACAATCTTGGACACCTGAAGAATGACAGAATTTCCATCATCTGAATTTCTTGAATGACCATGTGAAGCAGTGTCCTGTATTCCATGCTATCCCTTCTGATATAGTTTGGATATTTGTCCCGACTCAAATCTCAGGTTGAAAGGTAATCACCAGTGTTGGAGGTGGGGCCTGGTATTTGGGTCAGGGGAACAGATCCTTCATGGCTCGATGCTGACTTCACAATAGTGAGTGAATTCTCCTAAGATCTGGTCATTTAAAAATGTGTGGCACTTCTCCTCCCCTAACTCTCTTGCTTGTTCCTGCTTTCGCCATGTGACAAGCCTGTCCCCCCTTCGCCTTCTACTATGATTGATGGGACAGAGAAGCACTGCAAACTTTTATTATGTTAAGTGACAGATTTGTAGGTTTGTGTATCCTAGTTAGCTTTTCTCTATCTCTTAAATCAAAGGGTTTAATGGGTAACATTGAACATTAGTATCTTTTAATTTGGTATTGTGGCAAATTTGTCAGAAAAAAATAAGTATTTACTGCTTTCTTTCAGGTCTTCTTTTTTTATTATATTATGCAAAAGCTTTTATATTCCATGATATAGATATTGGTGGGATAACTGGGCTTTCTTTTTTTAAAAAAAAAATATGCTGTATGATAATAATATCAAAAGATCTGAAAGGTTCAACACCCTTCAGTACAATCCGCCCAAAGGAAATAGGGAGTAAAAAGAAGAAAGAAAGAAAGAAAGAAAGAAAGAAAGAAGGAAAGAAAGAAAGAAACAGAGAGAGAGAGAGAGAGAAGGAAGGAAGGAAGGAAGGAAGGAAGGAAGGAAACAAACATTAAAAGAAAGTACATCAGCTACAGTAATAAAAAAGGGAAGCATAAAACTTAGGGAGACATATTTCAAAGATTTGATTGTATTATTCATAAAATGGTCATTTTGAAAGGATTATTAATGTAAAACAATTACATTGTTAATGTAAAGAAAAAGGATTGTTAATTGTTAATGTAATAGAACATGGAACTTATTAGGTAATCTCATTTAGGTAAAATTACAAAAATTCAATATAAGTAACACAGTATGCTGTAAGGTTACATTGTAATGCAGGTTGCTAGTGACAAACAAATACCCTCTGGTGGTAATCTAGTTGGCCAATTGCAAAAAGAGATAATATTATCACGATTTTATAGCAATTTGAGGTTAACTGATCATAAATGTCAAGTCTTAAGTACATATTTTAAAAGATGGTTTGGACATATTATTTTATTTCACAGAAAAAGTTAGAAAATGAAGAAATTTACCTCTTAATACCTGTTATTCCACAAAACATCTTTAAATTTTATACCTTCACAACATTTAATGGATTTTTTCTTACTGACTAAAACATTAACAGAATACACTTCTAACTTAAAATGCAATAAAAGCTATGAATATTAAAAAGAAAAAAATTGCTTATATGTTCAAGTCATCAGTTTGATAAAAGATGAAAAATCAAAAAAGCCCAGTGGTTGAATGTGGTAAATAATACACTCATAAAAAAATTGGTACAAACTTCTGAGGGTTGTTAAGCAAGAGTTACTGAACCTTAGGAGCACTATCAGTTAAGATTATTTCAAATGCAAGTAACAGAAAACCTAACTCAAACTGGTACAAAGAAGAGATCTACATGAAGTTTACATTCTCTAGTATGAACTGAATTGTGTTCTCAAATTCATATGTTGAAGCCCTAACCCCCAGTGTGGCTGTATTTGGAGACAGGGCCTTTAGGACATATTTAGGTTTAAATGAAGTTAATAAACATGGGATCCTGATCTGACATAATTAATGTCCTTAAAGGAGAGGCACCAAAGAACTTGCATACTCTCTCTCTCTTCCTGCATGAATGGAGGAAAGGCCATGTGAGTACACAGTGTGAAGGCAGGCATTTGCAGAGCCAGGAAGAGAGGTTTTACCAGAGACCAATAATTGGCACCCTGATCTTGAACTGTCTACCCTCCAGAACTGGGAGATAATACATTTCTATTGTTTAACCCACTTAGTCTGTGTTATTTTGTTATGGCAGCCCAAGCAGACTAAGACACTTCCCAAAGTCCAAAGGAAGAAAAGTTCCAGGTTTGGTCTGATCAGGGTCCTAGCTACATTTTCTTATGATTCTCTGGACTATGCATAACACTACACACCAACTTTATTTTCAGGCTTGTTTAACTCTTAGGAACAAAAATGATTGCAGCAGTTCCAGGGTTTATATAATACACTATTATACATACCCAATCCTTACCAAACACTGACAATGCAATAAATGGCATTGGGACAACCATGAAGCTGGTGAGAGATAAATCCCATTCAAATTGGATGGTTTGCTACACAGCCACATGGAGGGAGTTAAATGAAGGCTGGAAAAGAATACAATCCACTAGATATCATTTATGAAAAATTTATAGAAGACTACCTAAATTAACCTCCCTGCCACAGCTCTGTAACAGATTTTGAGTCTACAGAGCATCTTTAGTAACTCATAAATTTTTTCCTAAACCTCTACAGAAAATAGAGTAGTCTCAAGCCTCATCTGATGGAGTATTAGAAAGACTCATATCGGCCGGGCGCGGTGGCTCAAGCCTGTAATCCCAGCACTTTGGGAGGCCGAGACGGGCGGATCACGAGGTCAGGAGATCGAGACCATCCTGGCTAACACGGTGAAACCCCGTCTCTACTAAAAAATTCAAAAAAAAACTAGCCGGGCGTGGTGGCCGGTGCCTGTAGTCCCAGCTACTCAGGAGGCTGAGGCAGGAAATGGCGTGAACCCGGGAGGCGGAGCTTGCAGTGAGCTGAGATCCGGCCACTGTACTCCAGCCTGGGTGACAGCGAGACTCCGTCTCAAAAAAAAAAAAAAAAAAAAAAAAAAAAAAAAAAAAAGACTAAAATCAAAAAAGAAAATCTTTCTGGGAAAGTCCTATTACAAGTAGCCTACCTGGATGATACCTTATGCTTTCAAACTTGCAACAAAAAGTGACAAAGGACAACGTATACAGTGTTTCTTCCTACAATGTATACAGTGCTTCTTCCTACATTAAATGTGTTTTGAAACACATCTTTTAAAACCATATAGTTAGGACAAAAGTTTTAATTATTTTGAAAACCTTTCCTAAATCATTAGTGTATAACACAATAGAGAAACCCTAAGTATATAGCTCAATAAACGATCACAAAGACAATATACCCTTGAAACCACCGGCTTGAAAAAAACATAACTCAATTCAATCTCTCCTTCTCAAAAGGAACTATCACAATTATTTTTAATGCTATATTTTAGTTTTGTCCATTCCTAAATTTTTTTACAAATATAATACTATCATATTTATTTTTTTGTTTCTGTCTCTATCATTCAACACTATGTTTGTGTTACCTATTTTGATCCTTTGGCATTCATTTTTTTCCCCACATTGCTCCACATTATATGAGTATATTTTTCCATCCTATTATTTTTGGGTATTTTGATTATTCCCAGTTTGGGGCATGTAAAACATGCTTCTATAAATATGGTTCACATGGCTTTGATGACATGGAATTGTTGGGCCATAGAGTATATGTAAATTCAACTTTAGAATATAATGTCTACTTGTTTTCAAAGCCATTGCATCAATTTCTAGTGTACTAAAATTATTAATAGTTCCACATCCTCTCCAACACTTGGTATCATTTGTCTTTTTCTTTTTAGCCACTGTAGTAGGTATATAGTAGTACTACATTGTGGTTTTAATTTGAAGTTCCAGATAAAAATTAAGTTGAGTGCACTTGCGTATTTTGTTGGACACTTAGATGTCTTCTTTTGTGACATGTATGTCAGTTTCTTGTCATTTTTGGAGGAGTTTTCAGACTATTTTTAATTGATTTGTATGAGTTACATAGTGTGAATATAAGGCTTTTGCCTTTTATACAGTTTGCAAAAATTTCATACCACTGTGTGACTTGACTCATTATAATGTGAATGGTGTCTTTTGATAAGAAAAAGTGTTCTTTTTTTTTGTAGTCTAATTTTGTTATAGTATTTTATGTGTCCTGTTTAAGAATCCATTCTATATTCTAATGTTATGAAGACTAATTCCTACATTATCTTCTAGATGCTTCATTGCTTTTACCTTTCCTCCTAGAATTTATTTTATATTTGAAGCAGGGATTAAATGTCACTTTTCTCATATGCATAAGTAATAGATCTAGTACCTACCTGATGAAAATTTTCTTAAAGCACTAAACATTGAGAGATAGTCCTTGACTTGGTAATTAAACTTAAGAATGACTACTTCCATTAGAGCCCTCTCCACTGTTCTTTCTTTTTTTTTTTTCTAGATGGAGTTTTGCTCTTGTTGGCCAGGCTGGAGTGCAATGGCATGATCACTGCAACCTCCACCTCCTGGGTTCAAGCGATTCTTCTGCCTCAGCCTCCTGAGTAGCTAGGATTATAGGCACGTGCCATCGCTCCTGACTAACTTTTGTATTTTTAGTAGAGATGGGGTTTCACTATCTTGGCCAGGCTCGTCTCGAACTCCTGACCTCGTGATCCACCTGCCTTACCCTCCCAAAGTGCTGGGATTACAGGTGTGAGCCACCACGCCCGGCCTCTGCTGTACCCTTTAATCCATCTCTCTTGTACTACCTTGACTTTAAAAGGGATTGAGGTCTTGTTTATACTCTATAGATAATGTTGATATTCTCTAAAGAGATATTTTGTTTTATCCATCTGGAGGCTATGGTCACAATGTATCCAAAGCTTTTGAAGTGCTTCTTGAGTCTGTCCAGCAGGAGGGTCACCCACTGTTCAGTCCAGGGCCAAAGCAGAGTTCTACCTATGAGCGCAGTTCTCAAATTCTCTGGCATGATAATGTTAATTAGGATCAGATTAGCACACAGGCAGCTCAGGGGTGATCCCAGAAGTTTATAAAGCACTTGATGGGAAGGCTTTTCTATCTCCATTATCTCTCAGGTCCTTTCTGGTTTTGTGGGCTCTACTTTTCCATCAAGTGGCCAGAAACTACACACTTTTCCTATTGCGCCATGTTTTGTGCTGGGAGGACAGATAAGAAGGAAATCAACAGGGTTTATCTTGGCTCTCTGTGACCAGAGCTCCCCTATGATTAGAAGAATATTCCTTTCCCTTGGGATTTTGGTTCTTACAGCTTCCTGCTGTGAGCCATTTTGCTGCTGCCCATGTTCCTGCTTCAGACTGACTGGGGTATGGGTGAGTGAATTCAGGAAAGGGAAAAAATGGAAGGGAGGTCTCCCTCATTCTCTATGAGTTTAAGAGTTCCCTTTTCCACATCATGGGCCAGAACTAGAGGACTTTTCCCTGTCTAAACTATAGTAGTTACTTTCAAGTTTCAAATTGCATTGACTTCAGGTCAGGGAGCACTAAAAGGGAAAAATGGCAAACTTCTAGACAGTTCAACAGTACTTTGAATTCAGGTGTTCTCTGCTCTGCCTGCTGATATCATATACCAAATAGCTGCCCATGAATTTTGTCCAGGTTTTATGGTTGAGTTCAGTTAGAGAAAAAGAGACGTGTGTTTACACACTCTTACCCAGGACTGGAACCCTATGGTGAATGTTTGACAAAGTTGCAAAAGCATTTCAAAATGGAAAGGATAGTTTTTATAACAAATCATGGTGGAACAACTGGATATCCACATATGGAATAATCAGCATTGAATTACACCACAGCATAAACAAAAAATAACTGAAACAGATCACAGATCTAAATGTACAACATAAAAATACAGTCACGTGTCACTTAACAATGGGGATATGTTCTAAGAAATGCATCATTAGACAAATTTCATCCCTGTGCGAACATCTTAGAGTGTGCTTAAACAAACACTGATTGTGGCCAGGTGTGGTGGCTCATGCCTGTAATCCCAGCACTTTGGGAGGCCGAGGCGGGAGGATCACGAGGTCAGGAGATCGAGACCATCCTGGCTAACATGGTGAAACCCCATCTCTACCAAAAATACAAAATATTAGCTGGGTGTGGTGGCAGACACCTGTAATCCTGGCTACTTGGGAGGCTGAGGCAGGAGAACGGTGTGAACCCGGGAGGCGGAGCTTGCAGTGAGCCAAGACTGCGCCATTGCACTCCAGCCTGGGTGACAGAGCGAGACTCTGTGCCAAAAAACAAACAAATAAACAAACAAAAACACTGATGGTATACCCTACTACACATGAAAGCCATTGGTATAGCCTATTGTTACTAGGGTACAAACCTATATAGCATGTTACTGTATTGAATACTGTAGGTAATTACAACACAATGGTTTTTGTGTATCTAAACATATCTAAACATAGAAAAGGTACAGTAAACATACAGTAATATAATCTTATAAGTACCATCATATATGTGGTCTTTGGCCAAAATGTTATGTAGTGCATAATTGTATAAAACTCTTAGAAAGAAATCTATGTAAACTTGAGTTAGGGAGAGTCCTTGGATATGACATCAAAAGCATAATCAATTTTTTAAAAATGCATTAAATTCAATTTTATAAAAACTAAATCTTTCACTCCATAAAAGATACTGTTAAGATAATGAAAAGACAATTCAAAGACTGAGGGAAAATATTTGCAAATCACATCTGGCAAAAAGAGTTGTATCCAGAATATACAAAAAACATTCAATATTCAAAATAAAAGCAATTAAAATAGGCAAAAGATTTGAAAAATACTTCACCAAAGAAAATGAAAGTATAACTAATAAGCACATGAAAACATATTCAATGTCATTAGCCATTAATGAAATGCAAATTAAAATTACCACAAGATACCACTGCACATCTATCAGAATGGCTAAAATAAAAAATGTTGACAGGACCAAGCACTGGCGAGAATGTGCAACAACTGGAACCCTGAGCTTTGCTGGTTGCAACACAAAATTGTGCAGTCACTCTCTGAAAAACATTGGCAGTAATTATAAAGATGAATACATATCCACCCTGTGGTCCAGCAACCCTACTTCCAGGTATTTATGCTAGAGAAATGAAAACTTACGTTTGTGTAAAACTTGTATGTATGTTGATCATGCAGCATTATTCATAAATACCAAAAAATGTAACAATCCATATCTCTCAATGGGTGAATGGATAAACAAAGTGTGATATATCCGTATAATGAAATACTACTTAGCAATGAAATGAAATGGACTATTGATACAAAAAACTACCTTGGATGAATCTTAAATGCAGTAGACTAAGGGAAAGAAGCCATTTGAATGACATTCCCCGGAAAAGGCAAAACTGTGAGAACAGAGATCAGGTCAATGGTTGCCAGGGTGTATGAGTGGGGAGAAAGTCTAACTGCAAAGAAGGTATGGGGTATTCATTGGGGCTTTAGAATTGTTCTGTATCCTGGGAGAGCCGGTAATTATAACAAATGATCCATGTGTTAAAACTCACACAATTGTACTCCCCACAAAAGGAATTTTACTGCACAGAAATTTTTAAATGCTTCCAACAGAAGTAAAAAACAAACAAACAAACAATAAGGACCAAAAATATGCTGAAAAAAAGGCAAGTAATTAACCACTGCCCCTCTAACAATGAAAAGTGACTGGTATATTTAAGTATAAGAATACTCATGCTTTGAATTATAAATGTAAAAGGAAGCTTTTAAACAGTGGAGTTAATAATTTATGTTTAAAATAACCACTTTGGCTAATTTACATACAATATATTGATAGAAAGAAGGTAGAACTGAGGTTCATGTAGAGCATTAAGGAAAGAGGATTTCAATGAGTCCCAAGTATTCCAGTGAGTTAAACAGTGATACCTATAACTGAGCTACAGAAAACTGGAAAAAAAGACACTGTTTGCCAGTACAGTAAATTCAGTTTAAAGCATGTTAAAAGTTTGAGGTGTAAAGCAGTATTTAAGTCAAAGTGTGAAGTTACTGACATGACTCTCAGAGAAATCTATTTCAGCATCTAGTACACTAAACCTCAACTTTGTAAACTAGATGGGGAACACTGGTTTAACTAAGTTGCAAGAAAATGTACCGTCACTAGTTTACTCCCACCGCATTAAATATTTTGGTTTACAAGAACAGTTAGGTCCTAAATATCTACTTTATTCCACAACAAAACCATGGAGAAAATTCCTAAGTAAACTTCCAATACTGTAAGAAATCATGTATTGTTTCTACTTAGCAAAATCCATATCTTCAGGTCTCATTTCCAATAACATATCCATCATTATAATCTCATTTTTTAAAATGGGGACTTACGTGTATTTGTAATTCTTCACAGTGTCTTTACACATTTTTAAAAAACTTTCTGGCAAATATTCCAGGATTATACCACTTTGATATAGAGATCCTGTGACTAAATTAGGTTTACTTTTTTTTCTCTAGGGAGTTGCATTTTCTTCTTTTTTCTCTTTCAGAATATCTTTATGTACAACATGATTAAATGTCTTATTTTTCCCGAATCATGAACACCATACTTAGCTTTGCATTATTCTGCCCACTTGCATGCTTGCTTCCATGTAGCCATCTTTGATTGTTTTTTTCAAGTGCTTAACTCTTATTATTTCTTTGCCTGTTGTATTCTTTAGATCCTTCTAATCTTTCATTTTTAATTCATCTAAATATGCATCATCTCTCACCACTTTATGCCCACTAAGATGGCTATAAGAAAGGCAGTTAATACAAACTTTAGTAAGAATGTGGAAAAAATAAATGTCTGATCCTTGCTGGTAAGATTATAAAATGATACATCTTCTTTAGAAAAAGTTTGGCAGTTTATCACAATGTTTAACCTAGAATTACCATGTGATCAACAGTTCTACTCCTAATTATATACTTAAGAGAAAGGAAAACATACATCCACATAAAAACTTATACACAAATGTTCATAGTAGTATTATTCACAACAGTGAATAAAGAAAAAAGAACCCAAATAAAAATCAACTAATAAACAGAGAAATAAAATGTGTTATACACATAAGATGAATTATTATTCAGCAATAAAAAGAAATGAACTATTGATCCATACTATGTTATGGATAAGAAACATTGTGCTAAATGAAAGTAACCAGTCACAAAAGAACACGTATTGTATGATTCCATTTACATAAGATGTCCAGAATAGGCAAATCCATGGACAGAGAGTAGATTAGTGATTTTTCAGAACTAGGGGTATGTGAGAGGGAGGGGAGTGACTACCGATGAGTACATGGCTTCTTTTGGGGATGATGACATGTTCTAAAATTGATTGCGATAATGGGTGAAGAATAACTGTGCACTTTCAATTGGTGGATTCTATTATATGTGAATTGTATCACCAAATAAAACACAAATTAAAATTAGAAATTGGAAAATATGTTTAAAATTAGACAATGATAAGTAAAAGTAAAATGTCAAAGTTTTTTAGTTCTCCTATATGATTCAGGAGGATAAAAGAGATACCAATTAATATTATTGTTAGTTATACTTGTTTAAAATTTAACAGTAACATTAAATAAAAATATATATAACTAAATTCCTAACTCCGCTAAACAGGAAAATAAAAGAAATATTAGAAGCTCCTCAATTAATAAAAATCAGACGAGAAGAAAAAAGAAAATTTCCATTTATTTCCCTGTCACATAAAATTAAGAGATTCTCAGATTATTAAAACAAAACAAAACATCCAGATATTTTGGTATAAAAGAAACACACACAAAATATGACAACAGAAAAAATGTTAAGAGATATGCGGCCGGGTGCGGTGGCTCAAGCCTGTAGTCCCAGCACTTTGGGAGGCCGAGACGGGCGGATCACGAGGTCAGGAGATCGAGACCATCCTGGCTGGCACGGTGAAACCCCGTCTCTACTAAAAAATACAAAAAACCAGTCGGGCGAGGTGGCGGGTGCCTGTAGTCCCAGCTACTCTGGAGGCTGAGGCAGGAGAATGGCGTAAACCCGGGAGGCAGAGCTTGCAGTGAGCTGAGATCCGGCCACTGCACTCCAGCCTGGGCGAGAGCAAGACTCCGTCTCAAAAAAAAAAAAAAGAGATATGCAAAAGACATAGACACATTCTAATAAAGAAATACTATATTGATGCTAAAATGGTCTTTAACACAAAAAGTAACACTAGTAACAAAGAGAAATCCAACCGATTAAAACAATAATTCAACTCCACTCTCAGTAAAGGATAGAACAATCAGACAGAAGATAAAAAAGGAAACAGAGGTCTAGAGCAATGCAATAAACCACCAAGATCTAATAGATATATACAGGATACTCTATATAAAAACAACAGAATACATATTCTCCTGAAGGGCACAGGAGACATTCTCCAGGACAGAATATATGTTAGGTAACAAATTATATCTTGATAGATTTTAAAAGATAAATGTACAAAGTATCTTTGCCACCCACAGTGGGATAAAGTTAGAAATCAATAACAGAAGAAAAACTTGAACATTAAAAAATATATGGAAATTACCAACACACACTTGATCAATGGATGAAAGACAAAATCACAATGAAATTAGAAAATATTTAGAGAAATGTGAAAATTAAAACACAACATACCAAAACTCATGGAACCCTGTAAAGCAGTGATAAAAGGGAAATTTATAACTATAAATATACTAAAAAAGAAGAAAGATCTCAAATACACAACTTAACTTTACAACTTAAAGGACCAGAAAAAGAACAAACTAAATTCAAAGGTAGCAGAATGAAGGAAATCATAAATATTAGACCAAGATAAACAATAAAGAAAATAGAAAAACAATAGAGAAAATCAACAATACCAAAAGTTGATTCTTGAAAAAGGGCAACAAAATTGGCAAACCTTTAGTTAGACTGACTAAAAAAAAAGAGAGAAAGAAAACTCAAATTACTAAATTTAGAAATGAAAGTGGGGTCATTATTGCCAATTCTACAGAAATAAAAATGATTATAGAAGAGTATGATGAACAACTGTACACTAATAAATTGGACAAGCTAAGTGAAATGGACAAATCCCCAGAAACATAAAACCAACCAAGGAATAGAAAATGGAATAGATCTATAACCAGTAAGGAGATTTAATCAGTAATCAAAAATACCACAACAAAGAAGCCCTGAACTCAATGGCTTCACTGATAAATTCTACCCAATCATTTAAAAAATAACTAATGCCAATGCTCAAACTTTTCCCAAAAAGTGAAGAGGAAGGAACAATTCCCAAATCATTCTATAAGGCCAGCATACTACATACGAATGTCTACAGAATGCAGCTGAAGCAGATTATTTTTAGAAATAGGAAGGGGAAGGAAGGAAGGAAGGAAGGAAGGAAGGGAGGGAGGGAGCGGAAGACAGGAAGGAAGGAAGAAGGAAGAAGGAAGGAGGAAGGAAAAGGAAGGAAGGAGAAGAAGGAGGAGGAAGGAAAGAGGAAGAAGGAAGGAGGAGAGAGAGGAGGAAGAGAGGAGGGAGGGAGTGGAAAGGAAGGAAGAAGGAAGGAAAGAAGGAAGAAGGAAGGAAGGAGAAGAAGGAAAGTAGGGAGCGGGAAGGAAGGAAGAAGGAAAGGAAGGAAGAGAAGGAAGAAGGGAAGGGAAGGAGAAGGAGGAGAAGGAATGAAGGAAGGGAGGAAGGAGGAAGGAAGAAGGAAGGAAGAAGAAGGAAGGAAGGAAGAAGGAAGGAGGAAAGAGGGAAAGGAGGGAGCGGAAGAAGGAAGAAGAAGGAAGGAAAAGGAAAGGAAGGAGAAGGAGGAAGGGAAGAAGAGAAGAGAGAGGAAGAAGGAGAAGAGGAGAAGAAGAAGGAGAAGAGGATGAAGGAAGGAAGGATAGGAAGGAAGGAAGGAAGGAAGGAAGGAAGGAAAAATAGGCAAAATTCTCATTAAAAGGGTAGGCACAATTCTAATATAGAAAAAACTTCAGAGTATTAATATTGAAAATACGTCAATGAATTTGTAAAATGAAACAAAGAGGACAATTTCCATTAAAAAGTCAATTACCAACTAGGTCAAGAAAAAATTAAAACCTGCATAGACACAAATATTACTGAAAGTCAAATTTAAAATCTACCCTCAAAATATAAACTACAAAAAAAAATACAAACACATTACCAAAATCATTTTTTACAGGTTTTATACGTCAGTTCTATCAACCATCACACAACAAATAACTCTATTGTGTCAACCACTAAGATATACTTCTCTGGCCGGGCACGGTGGCTCACACCTGTAATCTTAGCACTTTGGGAGGCTGAGGTGAGCGGATCACTTGAGCTCAGGTGTTTGAGACCAGCCTGGGCAACATGGCGAAACACTGTCTCTACCAAAAATACAAAAAAAATTAGTCAGGCGTGGTGGCATGCACCTGTGGTCCCAGCTACTCGGGAGGCTGAGGTGGGAGGATCGCTTGAGCCTGGGAGGCAGAGATTGAGTGAACTGAGATTGTGCCACTACACTCCAGCCTGGGAGGCAGAGTGAGACCCCATCTCAGAGAGAGAGAAAAAAAGTACCTCTTTGATCCCTGATGGCAGAAAGCATAACTGACTAGTGGCCCCAGCTACTGCACTCTGAAATCCATCATTTTATTCACACTGAGCCCATGCTTCCCAAGGGCTGCCCTTAGTCAAGGACTAAACATGGCAGAGATACCAAGGCAGGCCTGTTCCTGGGAGAAGGAACACTCCTCTGATGGGTGACTTTTGCTCAAGGCTGCACCACTGGCACTACACATTCTTAGAAGTGCCCTGCATTCTCAGGCTCCTTCACTCACCTTCGCTTTCTTCCTTCTCTCCCTCACAAAGGCAGGTAGGCACTGTGGTCTAAAGGTTTCCCATTATCTCCCCTCCTGTCTCCTAATTTCCCCTCACAGGAGTTCCCCTAACACATTTATTGCTTATCTCATCTTGGCTTCTGTGTCTCAGAGGACTTATGGTCCAATAAAACAGAAGGTAAGATGGAGATGAGGAACTGATTCACTCACTGAGTGGTAGGCTAAGAGGACAACATCCACGTTGGTGGGTGGAACACAGTTCCTGGCAGAAGACTTAAATTGCTGGATTTCACTGGTAGTGACCTGAGAAAATGCTCCGATAGAGAAAAAACTTGAAGGTACAGCAATTCAGGGATTTGGAAGATGGGGAAAACAACCTTCAAAAGAGAGTGGAGTAGACTGATTATCATTACTACATACGAATGTCTACAGAATGCAGCTGAAGCAGATTATTTTTAAGCCTGGGAGGCAGAGATTACGTTGTATTGATACCTGCAGAGGGATAATGAGAGACTGAAGGCCATTAAAAAACCTTACTGGCTAAATAAAACAGCCAGTGGGTCTCTTTCATAGCTTTAAATGAGGTCCTGATGACTGACAGCAGAAATGCCAACATGAACGACCAGCAGGATGATGATCTAATTGTTAGAGAATTGCAGAGCTCCAGAGATGACAGAATGCTAAGCCAAAGAAGTTGTGTTATGCAAAAGGGCCATGGTTCAGGAGACCTAGGAACCTGAAATATGGGATAGGAATATCTGAATGAATGCTTCTGAGGATGTTGGTTTTACTGCCCGCTTTCCTAGTAATACTTAGCATTTTGTTATGCTGGAAGACACTGAAGAGTTCTCTTCTCTCTTAGGTAACAGGTGCCCCCTCACATGCTGTCACCACTTCTTTTCTTGGCTGCCAGACTGATAAGTGGGATTAAATCACAGCATGACCCAACTGAGCCTGATAAGAAAGAAAATGGATTGCACAATTGAAGCAGGTGCAAGATTTAGGGAGCATGTACTGGCAGGAGCCGTGGAAGTATGACCAGATTTAAATATTTGATAAAGGGCAACGAAATGTTAAGACTGGATAAATAAAAATTCATTGATTTTGGTGCACATTTTCAGGACCACAGAGATGTAATATCCTACTGAGGATTCCAGGGAATGGAGCAAACTTGTTGCTAGAATCACTCGTAGAAGCCTGAAAAATGTAATGTCTAGTACAAGTGAAATTGAAATGCCTGAGTTGTCCTGCTTTATGGAAGAGAAAGTTATAAAAACATTGAGAGAAGGGGATATGCTGGAATGGTTCATATTATATGAGGCCAGAAGAACTACCAGGTTGTGTTCCATGGGAGGACTGAGAGGACACCCTATGCATTAAGGCTGTTATGAATATGCTGATGAGAGAGGCACCAGTATTATAAGGAGGCTTAGAGTTGGCTCTCCTCTTCAGAGCAGGCCTGAAAATAGGAGAGATAGTCACAGGGCTAGGTTTGTTAATTGCCATAAAAAGATGGAGACCCAGAGTTAGAGGACAGGTGTCAGTGCTTAACTGCCAGAATCCAGAAACCACAATTACCATAATTAGATCAACAAGACTGGATGAACTGCCAAGGGGGTTGGCTCACAAAGAGTTGTAGGAATTATTAATAAAGCATGGTATTCTGAAGGGCAAAACAGGTGGGCAGCTAACAGTGGTACTATTTAACATCTGGTTTCATTTTAAGTGAGAATGAAGGAACAGGAGACTGAGGGTTGTTGCTTCAATGGAGGGCCATGTTTCTCTTCACAGTTCCCAGATTTCAGCTAATTTCCAAATTCAAAACCCATTAACTAATCAGGTGACTGAATCCATAGAAGGAAGGTCCCTGAAACATTTTGAAAAGTGGGTAAAATGATCCCTGAAAATACCTACACCATATACTTGATTATATACACAGGTATACACATGAGAATATATAGACAGTACATGAGGCTACCCTCATGTCCAATAAAGGTTAAAATGTCTGCTTATTCCTCCTGTACTGTCTATATATTCTCATGTTAGAAGTGACACAGGCAGCCAAGCATTCAAAATATCATCCTGGCCTCTTATTAGAGTTGGGGTGTTCAGGGGGTGGGGAGCACATAACAAATTCTGACTAAATTCTTGCTCACAGTGTGCCCACTATGTCAATGGATCCACCCTTTGGTCATTTCCCCACTCTTTAAGTGTACAAATAGATCTGATGTACAAGGTAGCTGGAATAACCCCTACACTGTGTTCAGGGTTATAGGATAAGATCAGTCATAGTGGAAAAGACCAACTGGTAATCTCTGAAACTACCCCCATCTGGACAGGTTAATAAATGCAAAATATCATCCAGTGATACAGAAAATTAACGCCACCATTAAAAGTCTGAAAGGTACAGGGATAGTAGTCTCTACCAAATTTCCATTTATTTCTTTACAATAAATAATTCAGACTTTCCTGACTCAGATACATTTACTTTTCCATTTTACAAATTTAAAAAATAATTCTTTTCAATTTTTGAATCATTTACTATATTATTTCACAGCAACAACAACAACAAAATCCTCTAGTTCAATAAATAAAAGGACTGAGATTTAGAGAAGCTAGGTGACTGCCATAGTTTGGATATTTGACCCTCCAAATAAAATGTTAAAATTTGACACCCCATGTTAGAGGTGGGGCCTAATAGGAGGTGTTTGGTTCATGGGGGTAGATCCATCATGAATGGATTGGTGCCATCATTGTTTCTCATGTTCCCATGAGAGCTGGTAATTTAAAAGAGTCTGGAACTTCTCTCCTCTCTCTCTTGCCTACTTTCTCACCATGTGATCTCTACACATAACAGCTCCCCTTCGTTTTCCACCATGAATGGAAACAGCTTGAGACCCTCACCAGATGCAAATGCCAACACCATACTTCTTGCACAATCTGCAGAACCATGAGCCAAGTAAACCTCTTTCCTTTATATATTACTCAGCCTCAGGTATTCTTTTATAGCAACACAAATGGACTAAGACAGAAAATTGGTACCAGGAAGTAGCATGTTGCTATAAAGATATCTAAAAACGTCAAAGTGGCTTTGGAACTGGAGTGCTCATAAGATAAGAAAATGAGGGAAAGTTTGGAACATCTTAGAGACTGGTTAAGTGGCTGCGACCAAAATGCTGATTGAAATATAGACAGTAAAGGCCATGCTGAGGGTCTCAGACTGAAAGGAGGAAATAATTCAGAACTGAAGCAAAGATAACCTTTGTTATGCCCTGACAAATAACTTTGCTGCATTGTGTCCATGCCAAGGAGCAAAGTGCTCAAGAAGTGATGTGGCTGCTTTTAACAGCTTATGTTCACATGTGAGAGCAAATGAATAACCTAGAGTTGGAATTTATAATCAAAAGGAAAGCAGGGGATAACAGTTTGTAGAATCTTCAGCCTGGCCATGTGGCAGAGAAGGAAAGAGTGTTTTCAGAAGAGGACACCAAGAGTGCTGGGGTAGCAAACATTTGTTAAAGAAAGTAGCATGAATAAAAGGAGTCAGGTACTATTCATAAAGACAATGGGGGAAAGACCCTGAAGGCATGTCACAAATCTGTCACGCTTCTGGGCTTCCCATCACAGACCAAGAGACCAAAGAAGATGGTATGGTTCTGGATGACAGGCTTGGGACAACATTGTCATGCCCCATCTCTAGAAAGTGTTCCCCACATCTCACTGCTCAAATGGCCCCAGGTATTGCTCCTGCTGCCACTGAAGGAGGCTAGAAAGTATGAGTAGTAGAGGCTTGGGAGCTTCCACTGAGATTCCAGGGGATGTATTGAAAAGCCTGAGTGCCCAGCCACAAGCCTGCCATAGGGGTGGAGACCCTGCAGACAGATGCTAGTGAGGCAATGCTGAGCAGAAATATGGGGTTGGAGGGCCTGAATAGAGTACCCACCAGGGAAATGCCTAGTAGAGCAGGGAGGTGGTGCATCCATGTTCCCAGGGTGCAGGACATGGAACCAAGGGAGATAATTTTGGAGCTTTAATATGTAATGTCTTCCCTACTAGATTTTGGATTTTCATGCAGCATGTTATCACTATATTTTGACCAATTTCTCCCTTTTGGAATGAGATGTTTACTCAATATCTGTTCCACCATTGTATCTTGGAGATAAATAACTTGATTTTGATTTTACAGGCTCACAGCTGAAAGGAACTTGCTTTGAGTCTCAGGTGAGAGTTTGGACCCTGGACTTCTGAGTTGATGCTGAAACAAGTTAAGACTTCTGGGAAGTATTGAGATTAAATGATTATAATTTATATGTGAGAAGGACATGAGGGATTTGAGGGGCCAGGGATAGAATGTTATAATTTTAATATTTGACCCTCCAAGCCACATATTGAAATTTGATGCCGAATGTTGGAGGTTAAGCCTAATGAAAGGTGTTTGAGTTGCAGGGGCAGATCCCTCGTGAATGACTTGGTGGTGTCCCTATGGTAATGAACTCATAGAGTTCTCACTCTATGAGTTCCCATGAGAGCTGGCTGTTTACAAGAGTCTCTGGCTCTCACCTCTTCCCTCCCCATGTGATTGCTACACATGCCAGCTCCCCTTCCTCTTCTGCCATGAGTGGAAGCAGTTTGATATCCTCACCAGATGCACATGCTGGCACCCTACTTCTTGTACAGCCAGCACAACTATGAGCCAAATAAACCTCTTTTTATAAATTGCCCAGCCTCAGGTATTCCTTTTCAGCAACACAAACAGACTAAAATAGTGACCTACTTAAGATGGCACAAAACATTAAGAACAAAGCCAGGCTATGTCTGGAAGTGATCTCCCTAGTACTGGCCCAATTACGTTGAATTGTCAGAACTACACACAACTTAGAGGTAAAATCTAACAAAGAGTTTGAGAACTGGCCCTTACAGAACTATAGCTAAACTGCAAAGCTGACACACTCAGCTCTTTTACCAAATAACAGCAATAACAGTAAAAATGGCCTGATTGAGGGGTCTCCATAAATGTTAACCTGTTTTAAAATCTCTTAAAGTTTAGCAGTAACTTTATAACACTTAATAATTAATAAGCTTCAAAATATCCTGTCCATATTTTCTTAACAATGACGCATTTTAAGTGATCTAATTTACATTTCACTACTGGAAGAATTTAAATGACAAAAAACCCATCAAATATATTTTATCACACACAAAGATTAGAATATTTTATTTTACATTGTCCATGATGACAACATAATAAATAGGATCATCTCTAAGACATGGTACACATTAACAGTAATTTTCTTTTACTTAACAAAAGAGCTATTGAATTTAAATATGCACACAAATTCAAAAGCTTAAAATAAAAAACCTCAAGATTCAAATAATTTACATACATATTCAACTTTGTGAAATTTTGCACTTAACCAAACTTTCAGTGAATTTCCATCAAGACTATTCTGCATCAAAAAGTTTTTTTTAGGCGAGACATGGTGGCTCACACTTGTAATCCCAGCACTTTGGGAGGCCGAGGTGGGCAGATCATCTGAGGTCAGGAGACCAAGACCAGCTTGGCCAACATGGTGAAACCCCGTATCTACTAAAAATACAAAAATTAGCTGGGCGTGCCTGTAATCCCAGCTACTCAGGAGGCTGAGGCAGGAGAATTGCTTGAACCCAGGAGGTGGAGGTTGCAGTGAGCCGAAATAGCACCATTGCACTCCAGCCTGGGTAACAGGGTGAGACCCTGTCTCAACAACAACAATGACAACAACAACAACAACTAAAGTTGTTTTAATGCATTCAATAATGCTTGTTCAATTGTAACTTCTAGTACTTTCTAAAACCATATTGTAACTTTGTTAATAGCCTTAAAATTCATTTGTCTTCTGAAGTAAAAAGTTGTAAAATATTAAACATATTTGAGATGTTTCCTCAAATTTCATTTTAAGGAACAAATTTAAAGTACGAATGAACTTTTTACACATATTAGTGATAAATATGTTTATTGAAATACATTACAGAAATTATAGTATTTCAAGGTGCATAGACGAACATGACTGTTTTCAGAGTGAACTGACCAATATGGCAAAGGTTTCTCTTATCAAGAGAAGTAGAAAAATGAACAAGGAATGTGTAAATTGTAGAAAATAGTTTACAAATCTGAAGGGCTGTAAATGGAAATGAGAAATTGAAATTGTTATATATGGGCCCATATGGAGGAATTAGGAGAGATATCATAGGGAGACAGATTTCAGCTCAGTTATAAAGAACAATTTGTTATCTGATGATAGAAAATGCTATCTGAGGAGCTGGTGAGCTTCCTGTCATTAAAGGCATTCAGGCATAAAACTGATCAGTGGTTGGACAAATTATGTCCACACGCTGAATTCAAGCCACCAGTTGTTTTTATAATAAAGTTTTATTGGAACACAGTCACTCTCATTTGTTTCCATATAGGCTTTGTCCACTTTAACACTACAGAAGAAAAGTTGCATAGATGCGATGAAGACGATACAGCCCACAAATTTTAAAATATTTATTATCTGGCCCTTAATGGAAAATGTTTGCAGACTTCAGTGAATAAGGTATTAGAAATTCAAATATTTTATGGATGTCTGGACAAGACAATCAACAAGATGATGGTTACTTTGTGTTCAGAAAAGTTCCAAATACATCATCTGTGCTAAGGACTGAGTTGTGCAGGTCTTTACTGTATGGCAACCCAGCCAAGTTGGTGAGTGTTGGTTAAAATTCATACTGCACTATTTTCAATGTTGTGTGCCATGATGTGGGGCTTTATCTGCCAGAAAGAGAAGTCATACTTGTCTAATTTGCACAAAGCCACCCAAATGACCAGCATAAAATTCAAACATGAATAACAATGTTAACAAAAATAAGATCTCTTCCAATCCAGAGGATCTACGATCTCATAACACAGACATTCTATAACTTTAACTCCTAACCCAGAGTCTCTATATTTACATCCCATGGAAATGAAAATAAATGTTCCCTGAAAACAGTTTTCATGTTTTGAGAAATGCTACAAACTATAACCTCTATTGCAGAATGACACATTGCAAATTAGCATTTTAAAAGAAGAAATAAACAAATTGATTTAGTTCCTGTAGATGTAACTAATCCATGTGATGCATGCATTGTTAATTTCATTAATTAAAACAGGCTATAATTACTTATGTGATGGGGGACACAAAGTTATCCTCTTTCCACTGAATCCATTAAATAGTGTTAACAGCAAAATAATCTTGCACAAGTACATTTCAGTTATGTTCCCTCTGCTCTGTGGGATATGTTTAAGCATAAAAAGCTATTCAAGACACACTCTATGATACTTTAAGGTTACAGAATTGGTCGATTATCTAACAGATTGACAGGACATATATCAGAACATAGGCTTGACAAGTTCAAAGTCAGTCAAAGCAAACTTTTACCTGAAGAAGGTGACAAAAAACTGCACAAGGTCCATGATTGTATTGTGTTGTGAGAATGCAATCTGAAAAATCAAAATAAAAAAAATTGAAAGTATGTTCTTCTCTAAAACCTGTGGTGATATTTCGTGACATTTGTAAATACAGTTTTTCGAAATCACCAAGACATTTGGATTGTCATATTATAAATCAAATATGTGATGGAATCAAAACTTCATCTAGAATACCTAATATATCCAACTGCTAATGATGGTCATACCGTAGAATATGACATTAAATATTTTAAAAACTATTAGAAAATTACTTTAAGGATGTATGCTAAGAGTTTCATATGAAATACTATGACAGATTAAATATGCCTAACCAAAACACCCAAATTTTCAACTCAGTTAAGAAAACAGGGAATTTTCTCCCTATATATCTTAATCTGGAGAAGTTCATATATATATATATATATACACACACACAAATGTTTTGTTACACACCATTCAAATAATAAAATATGTCACATCACTTTAAAACTTGTTAATGTTAATAAGAAGTTAATTTTAAAAGGTGAAACTAGCCAAAAAAGTTAAAGTCATTCTCCATTTCTGTTAGCATTATAGAGATCATACTATAACATCTGCCTTGAGGAAGAGTATTATAATGTATCATTCAACAATATAGCATCTGGATAGAGAATAACTGATGGTGTAATGTGGCTTTTCACTTACTAGCCCTGTATATTTTGAAAAACTAGTCTATTTCTCAGTTTCCCCATATGCGAGTGGTAATAATAAAAGCATCTACCTTATAATGTTATAGAAAATCTAACTGAATTAATAGAAATTTAATGATTACCATAATTTCTGGCATGTAAAAGTTACAATATAAACATTATTAAACTTCTGTATCATGTATAAATGAGATGTCAGTGTAAGTGAGTTTTCTCACATTGCTGAAGCTAAACCATTCAGGTATTAAAATCTCTTTTTCTTTTAATAATATTTTATGAAAATCTTTCAAAAACATAATAGAATTTCTACTGAAAAGGAATGAGTTTTCTCTCCTGCTGTAAACAGCTGGAAAACTAGGTGAAGTACATGAAGCAGCCAATTTCAGGCATTGGACAAGTGGCCGGAGATTATGGCCCCTGAGTGAAGAAAAACAAAGGAAATGCACCTATAATTGCCCCAGCTTTCAGTGCAAGGAAAGGACACTAAGGAACTTCAATGGTGCTCTAAAATAAGGGTGCCAGCGTTTCTTATGTGAAGAGTTACAGTAAGTTGAGAAAATGATTCTTTGGCATGTACATGTAAGCTTAAATATAGTAATATTCATTTCCTACGAGCTTCTAAGCTATTGAATTATGAAACACTTCTACAAAGGCTGAAGAAAGATACTGGCATAGGAGATTGGTTATAAGTGAAAATATCATAAAAGATTAAAGAAAAAACATCTTTTAAAGTTTAAAATAATGAATTTTCTTCCCAGGTGATTGTCCATAAGAATGTCATAGAAATGAAGCTTATCAAAGAATATTGTCAACAAGAACTTAAATCCATGGTAATAGAATTCTGGAAACAATAATTAAGAACAGGAAAATCTTCAAAATGATAATATTTTGAAATCATAATAAAGAAAATTAGTTTAATTAAGGAATAGGAGGAAACCTTAGGCAGTGTTGATAAATATAAATGAGAAGGGGGTATAAGGAGCTTGAACAAAGGCTTGAATAAATTAGCAAATATATAAAAAAAGAGAACAGATGAAATAACAAATAAAATAATAAATATAACATAAAATTAACTGAATAAGATAAAGTGCAATTGCAGTAAATGTCAACAGGCTGAATCCACATTGAAAGACAGACATTTTTGCAGTAGATTAAAATATACAATTCAGCTTTATGTTTTTAGCAGAAAACACATATAGAACAGTGACACATTTTTATCCAAAATATAAAATACTGTAAGAAGATATAACAGGCACTTAAAAACAAGAAAACATATAAACCAATATTAATAGCAAAGTGAAATTCAAAGTCAAAACCTGATCAAACAAAGCACTGAGACAAAGAAAATATAACAATAATAAAACAATATACACCAAAAATACAGGCCAAATAAGTAAAAACACAATGCCTGGACATATAAGGGGAATTTGATAATGGCAAAATTTTGTAAGAAATTATTAATATGCATATCTCTTTTAAAAGTTATCTGATCAAAGAGACACAAAACTAATCTATTTAAATCATTTAAATCATGTAAACATATTCAAGAAATAGTCACTAAACAAGTTCTGTTCTAGGTGCTAGTGACACCATTGTAATAAGACAAAGCTCCTAATATTCTGAACTCATGACAAAGAGTTCAGAACATATTATAAGGGCAATGGGAACCCATGGAAAGTTTTGAGCTGTCGGAATGACATGATCTAACTCTCAAGAAAAATATCATTCTGGCTGTTGGGTGAGAAAGAAATAACTGGGGGGATCCAGAAGATAGGAGAGGAGGATATTTGATTTTTCTAGTCTTAAGGTGATAGTAGCTTGCAGAAGAGTAGTAGTCATTAAGACAAAAATAAGTAGTTGGGAACATAATTTAGAGAGAGAAATAAGGAGACATGCTGAAGGATTAGACATGACAGGTGAATGAAGGAGAAGAATCAATCATGACTATTGCAGTTTGCTCTCACAAGAACAAGTGGAAAGATATTTCTACTTACTGAGAATAGAAAAGGGCCACGAGGATCAAGGCAGAAATAAGAAAATAAAAACTTACTTAGAATATGCTAAATGTGAAATACCTATTAAATGTTCAAGAGTAGACAGTAGCTACTAGCTTGAAGCTCAGAAGAAAGGTTAGATTTAAAAATTTGGAAATCAAAGGAACATAAATGTCATTTTAAAATCATGTACTTGTATGATAGTCCCTAGGAAACAGAATAGATGCAGAAGAAATTATCTCTAAGAGGATATTCAGGGCCACCCCATCATTAGCGCTTAAAAGAAGAACTGGAAAGGTAGGTGGGAGGGAACCAGGAAAGGGTTGTGTCAAGACCATCAAATAACAGAAATGTTGCAATAAGAAAGTAGTGGTTGATTTTGTTGGTTAAGATGAGGAGGAAAATATGGCTACTGGATTTGACAACATGAACTTCATGGGTAATTTACACAAATGAACTTTCAACAGAGTGGTGGGGATGTTAATATAAACAGAATAATATACGGAGAATGTGGAACATGACAAAGTAGAAACAAACTACAGGCTGAACTTTCAAGAATTTATGTTACAAAACAGAGCAGAAATCAACAAGAACACAGATGATTTAAAATATATTTTTAATCCACAGAACATTTTAAAAAGAAGACAATAAACACTGTACAGAGAAAGTATTTTTTAAAATCTAAATGGTAGCTTTTATGAGCTGTATTAACATATTCCAATAAAATAAAATTAAAACTGTAATTTCAAATATGGCCAAAACAAGCTTAACTACTTAGAAATTAACAAATGCAATCCATGGGACAGAGTTCTGAGTGGGCAGTGGGAGTAGTAGGATAGTTTTTGATATACTTGACTTCCAATATTAAAATATACAGCAGCTAAATTGAAAAGCCAAAAACAACAACCACAACAACAACAATTCTAACAAAAGTAAGTGGCAGATTATCCCCTTAAATGCCAAAACATAAACAGGCATGGGTAAATGACAAACCCAAGGTGTATATGCTACCAGTGTCTATAAGGCAGGAAAAAGAGGGAATCAACAGGAAAACTCAAAAGTTTCAAAAAGGTATTAACTGGAACTAGGCCAGTCCAATTTGAATAAGGAAGTGAAAGCAGAAGTGTAGAATTGCTCAATACAAGAGTAGGTTAGTTCAAAGGGATCCTGAAGAAGTTCTAGAGAAGCCTGGAACAGTTGGAGTACATGAATTTTCAAAAGCAACCAGTCAAATCTCTATCCCAGGGCCGGTCTCATAATGAGGAGAAACTGCTAAAAGTGAAAACAAAAATTATGCAGAACAAAGTAAATACAGACAAAACAAAGAAGGTCCAACAAAAGTGGGGAAAGGAACTGAGATGGAAAATTTTCAAAGAGCAAGTGGCACATTTGCAGGGGAAAAAAGTATTGATTATTAACATATATAATATTCAAATATGGGTCTTCACTAATCCATTTGTGCAATCCCTATTTAACTCATTATTATCACTCCCAAATATCTGCCATTCTTTAACATATAAAAAGATTTGTCATTTCTTTAATTTAAACGGTGAATAAGTAGTGGGAGTAACCAACAGAGTAACAATATACTTAAATTGGTGAAGCACACGATTCAGGCTGGAATGGCAGAAGTTTATTATGGTTTACCTGCCATCTGTGGATCCATATAACTAAGTACCTTATAAGAAAGATCATAATTTCAGGCAAGTAAGCAAGACATAGACACATATGAAACATCTCAATCATCTCAATATTTTTTTTATATCTGTCCAAAGAATATTTGAATAAATAAAGTAGCCAGGGGAGAAATGACTACTTCTTCAAGTAAAAGTCATAAAGAACCAAAACATTCTAAACCTTGAAATAATTATATTATCTATCTTTACCTATTAATAAATATAATAAAGACAAATATAAAGAAATATGAATGTTATTTTGATTCCAACTTGTTTTCAGAGAATAAGCTGAAATACCACTTCTAGGGGGTGATGAGACATTTGGACCTTCCAAAATTAACACTATTTTTTAAATTATCAAAAATAATAGCTGCAGTTCAAATTAGGTTACACATGATACTTGAACATTAAGTACTGATCGAAGACCTCAACCAACTCCTGCTACAGATAATACTCTCCTACCTTTTACAATAAGGCTATTAATGGTGGGACGAAGTTTATGGGTAAAGTCTCTATAAAAAGTACCATCTGAAATACGGACTTTCTTAAAAACTGATGCAAGGGACACTCAGAGTAACTAATCTGTTAAAATAAATGGCACTGAAAAGTAAATGTAGACTCATTTTTGAGCAGTTTTGTACTTGGAGTCCCATCTGGGGGGTACAGGCTAAGGTTGAATATATTCCATACTGGCTATTCAACAGAAGAGTCAGCACTACAATTTGTTGTACAAATATTTCAAAATGTTCCTCCACCTGAGACTTTCCATAGAAAATTCCATGGGAAATTGCCTATGGGAAATACTGATGCAGTCCATTGTCAGGTACATACTTTAAAAATAAGATGTAATTGATTATGGAAATGGAAGGCAGATCCAAGGATGATTTGGTAAAATTAGAAAGCAATGCCAAGCAGACACTAACTCAATCAGATTCTCTTTCAAGATTCCCTCTTATGGGGTATACATTTATGCATATATCAAATAAATCACTAAGTATTATTTTCTGGGCATTGTACCAGGTACTTGGATGTATCAGAAAAAAAAAAAAAGCTAGCAGTGAAAAAATTCTTACTGGGAGAGGAGATAATAAATGGTGATAATAATAAATTATATAATGTGTTGGAATTCAGTAAGTGCTATGAGAAAAAATAACATGAAAAATATCCTGTCTTCTTACTATTCACATGGGTGGGACAAGAAATCACTCTTTAACGTCTAAAATATGCAGAAGTGCTGAGATCAAACAGAAAATTAGATACAGAGAGCAGAAAGAAATGAAGCACAGCATTAGGTTCAAGTGTATCTGGCTATTCTCAGTTTTTCTCTGTCTATAACAGCATACAGCAATTCCAGTACCCTTCTAATAAAACTGGAGGGTGCAGGGGTGCCCAATCTTTTGGCTTCCCTGGGCCACACTAGAAGAAAAAGAATTGTCTTAGGCCACACATAAAACACAGTAACACTAATGATAGCTGATGAGTAAAAACAAAAAGCAAATTGCAAAAAAATCTCATCAGGTTTTAAGAAAGTTTACAAGTTTGTGTTGCACTGCATTCAAAGCCGTCCTGTGCCGCATGTGGCCCGTGGGCTACAGGTTGGACAAGCCTGTTTTCTAGGAAAAGGAATAAGCACAGGCAAAGGAGAATCATTCTTAAGTGATGTTGGGCAACTGGTGTTCACATGGCTTGCTCTGTATCATCTAGGTCTCACCATAAATATTATACTTCTTAAAGACACTCATGTAGTTTACTGCTCCCTTACTCTATAGTACTGTATAAAACTATGTTTTTCCTTTTTTTTTTTTTTTTTGAGACAGAGTCTCGCTCTGTCACCCAGACTGGAGTGCAGTGGCTGGATCTCAGCTCACTGCAAGCTCCGCCTCCCAGGTTTACGCCATTCTCCTGCCTCAGCCTCCCGAGTAGCTGGGACTACAGGCGCCCACCACCTCGCCCGGCTAGTGTTTTGTATTTTTTTTTAGTAGAGACGGGGGTTTCACCGTGTTAGCCAGGATGGTCTCGATCTCCTCACCTCATGATCCACCCGTCTCGGCCTCCCAAAGTGCTGGGATTACAGGCTTGAGCCACCGCGCCCGGCCAAAACTATGTTTTTCAAACTACAATCTAAAATTATTTTTTAGATACTGGTTGATGATTAGTTAAAATGTCTTTTTCCCACTAAAATATAAGCTCCTCGAGAATAGTAGCCTTGTTCATACTGTTCACAGCACTCTTTCAATGACTAGAACAGTAATTGGTAGACAGTATATAGAAAAAAACTATTCATGAATAAAATACATAATTATATAACAATAAAAGGTGAATATAACATTTAGAAATATATCAAATAAATATAAATAAATAACTTCAAGAAATCTATTGAATTAAATAGATTCAATAGCAAGATTTAGCACAGGAGTATTCTTAGGACTTCATATATCCTTATTAAGAGCTATGAAAGGAAGAAGTTACAGATGTTATTGTGTCTCAATTAGGTGGCATTACATGAAATATTATTTCTTAATGTATTAAAAATGATACCATTTTAAAAGAATGTTTATTTAGCAACTGCTTTTAAAAAACAGTGAGACAAATCAATAACGGCAACAATATTCTAAATATGTATTTTCTCTGAAAGTATATCTTCTCAGGGTATGGGATATTTATGATTTTAAAATCTATTATGGTCTAATTAGGAAGATTCCTATTTGTTGATGCCATGGCTAGAACATGACTCTTGCAAATAACGTTTTCCATTTTAGTTCTGTGGTATTCCCATGAAAAATATATGTTTACACAAGTTACATTTAAAGTTAGTTTTAAAACTTAAGCCAGTATAACTGCATCTATGTAATTCTGTCTTCTGCAATAATTTCATTCATTATCCAGTGATTATTTAAAAAAAATCAAAATAAAAACTGATCAATGATACAATTTCATATTCTTATCTTCCCCATATGTTTAAAGAACCCCAAAAGAATTGATAAGACAACATGCTAAAAATTAAGTTAGCTGAAACTACAGTAACCCTGATAATACATTTTGTCAATTCAAATGTAAGTGTAAATTCATATTGAAAACATGTCCAGAATCTAAAACTTGAATTTAAGATATGCTATATTTTTCATGAATTAATAATAATGATTAATATTTTAAATTTTATGATTTTATGAAAAAGTTACATTAAATGCATTTGGACAGAGAAGTAGATTAATAGTTCGATATTTACTACAAAATGTCAAAATTTGTGAGAGAAAAATTCTTATTTTATGAAACATAAATTGATGTTTTTGTGCAAAATGTCGGCTTGCCATACATAATAAACTCTGATATAATATTTAAGATAAACAAAAACGAAAATATAAAAGAATGTGCTAAAATTATCAAGTTCATCTAATAAATTGAAGGGAAAGAGAGGGTCTTGCAAATCACTGTTTGGATTAAAAAGCATAGTTACATAAAGGAAGCTAGTTAACTAGTCATATCTTAAAGACAATCGGACTGTTTCAGGCAAGTAACTTGAGATCTTATTAGGTTATATTCTTACTTGTTCTTTTAAAAAATATAAATAAATTCAAATTGGAGATTAAATTAGCTGTTACTAAGATCCACTATGATAATCTAATCCATATAAAATTGCAACATATAATTAACATAATGGTATATAATATGTATAATTCAGACAAGGTAATATTTTTTAAAATATGGTTACACAAAAAATAGACAATTTCAAAAGACAAAATAAAACATATTTCTGGAATAAAACATAAGGAATAAATATACCAGACATTTATCCCTAAGTATCATAGCATATTATTCTGATGATAAATCCTTGGATATTGTTTATAAACATTAAATAGTTTAAGTTCTTTCTATAGCAAACACATGCCTAATGAATGAAGGCACTCATAACTTTCCTCATGGTTTAATACACAAACTTAACTGACAAAATGCTCTCTTTAATCCCAAAAGAGGTTTTTGTGATTATCCTCCAAACTTAATTCCAAATCTTAATTCCCTTGCTGAAATTTCCTCAGTGTTTCTCCTTCACTTTTAGTTTGACGTCCAATCACATTAACATATCATATACCAATCTTAGAAACTTAGCCCTTGCAAATTCTTTCTCTGCTAATAGCATTAACACTGCAGTCAGATAACAGTACAGGCATATGTTAGAGATGTTGCAGATTTAGTTCCAGACCACCACAACAAAGTTAATATCACAATAAAGTGGGTCCCAAATTTTTTTTTGGTTTCCCAGTGCATATAACAGTAATGTTTATACAATGCTGTAGCCTATTAAATGTGCAATAATATTATGTCTAAAAGAAAGTGTACATAAAATACTTCATTGCTAAAAAATGCTAATGATCACCTGAGCCTTTAGCATGTTATCTTTTTGCTGGTGGAGGGTCTTGCTTCAATGTTGACGGCTGCTGCCTGATAAGGGCAGTGGTTGCTGAGGGCTGGAGTGACTGTGGCAATTTCTTAAAATAAGACAACAATGATATTTGCCACATTGACTGACTCCACCTTTCAGGAAAGATTTCTCTGCAGCATGCAATGCTGTTTCATAAATATTGACTAACAGAACTTCTTTTGCAATTGGATTGAATCCTCAAATCCAGTTGCTGCTTTATCAAGTTTATGTGATATTCCAACTCATTGTCATTTCAACAATGTTCACAGTATCTTCACCAAGACAAGTTTCCATCTCCAGAAACTACTTTCTTTACTCATCCATAAAAACCAACATCTCATGAATAAAGTTTTATCATTACATTGCAGCAATTCAGTACATCTTCAAACTCCACTTCTAATTCTATTAATATTACTCATGCTATCTCTACCACAAGTGCAGTTACGTCTTCCACTAATACCTAGAACCCCTCAAAGTCATCCATGAGGGTGGGAATCAACTTCTTCCAAATACCTGTTAATGTTGATATTTTGATCTACTCCCGTGAATCATGTATGTTATCAAAGGCAACTAGAACGATGAATTCTTTCCAGAGATTTTTCTTTGCCTAGATTCACCAGAGGAATCATTATCTATGTCAGCTATAGTCTTACAAAATGGATTTAAATAAAAATAGTACAAAAAGTCAAAATCACTCCTTGATCCACAGGCTGCCAAATGATTATTGTAATTAGACCATTCTTGCATTACTATAAAGAAATACCCAAGACTGGGTAATTTATAAAGAAAAGGGGCTTAATTGGCTCATAGATCCACAGGTTGTACAGGAAGCATCATGCTCGCATCTGCAAGGCTTCTGGGGAGGCCTCAGAATCATGGTGAAAGGTGAAGGCAGAGCAGGCACAGGAGCAGGAATGACAGAGTGAAGGAGGAGGTGCTACACAATTTTAAACAACCAGATCTCTCAGGAACTCACTCACTATCAGCACCAAGAGAAGCACAAAGGGGATGGTGCTAAACCATTCATGAAGGATCCATCCCCACGATCCAATCACCTCCCACTAGGCCCCACCTCCAACATTGGGGATTACAATTGAACATGAGATTTTGGTGGGGACGCAGACCCAAACCCTATCAGTTATTGTGTCAGCAGGCAAGAAAACAACATTAATCTCCTTGTACATCACCATCAAAGTTCTAGAGTGACTAGGTACATTGTGAATGAGCTGTAATATTTTGAAAGAAGTCTTTTTTCTCTAAGCAGTAGGCCTCAACAGTGGGCTTAAAATATTCAGTTAACCATGCTGTAAATAGATATGCTGTCATGCTGGCTTTATTCTTCCATTTACAGAGCAAAGGCAGAACATATTTAGCATAATTCTTAAGGGCTGTAGGATTTTCAGAAGGGTAAATGAGCACTGGCTCATTACCAAGGCTCATAATCACCAGATGCATTAGCTCCTAACAAGAAAGTCATCTTATCTTTTGAATTCTGATATCAAGCATTTACATGTCTTCTTTGCTATAAAATTCCTAGGTGGTATCTTCTTTTAGAAAGCTGTTTCATATAAATTGAGAATCTGTTCTTTAGTGTAGCTACTGCATCAATTAAGTTAGACATGTATCTTCTATATCAGCACTTACAGCTTCACCTTGCACTTTTGTTATGGAGATGGTTTCCTTACTTAAACCTCATAAACCACCTTCTGTGGGCTTCCAAATTTTCTTCTGCATCTTCCTCAACTCTCTCAGACTTTGTAGAATTGAAGAAAGTTAGGCTCTACTCTAAATTAAGCTTAGATTTACAGTAATGTTATATTGGTTTTGATTTTATATCCAGACACTCAAACTTTCTCCACATCATTAATAAAGCTATTTCATTTTCTAATAATTTGTGTGTTCACTAAAGTAGCATTCATTTCCTTCAAGAATTTTTCCTTTGCATTCACAGTTCAGCTAATTCTTCGGACAAGAGGCCTAGATTTTGGCTGTATTGGCATTCAACATGCCCTCCTCACTAAGCTTAATCACATGTAGCATTTGATTTAAAGTGACAAGACATGGAACAATTCTTTTCATTTGAACACTGGGAAACAATTGTAGCATTATTAAATGGCTTAATTTCAATATTGCTGTGTCTCAATGAAAAGGAGGCCTAAGGAGATGGAGACAAGAGAATGCCCAGTCAATGGAGCACTCAGAACAAATACCACATTAATTAAGCTGACTTGTCTTATATAGGTACAGTTTGTGGCACCCCAAAACAATTACAAATGTAATATCAAAGAGCACTGATCACAAATTGCCATAATCTATAATAATTTTAAAAATATGTTTTTAAAATAACCAAAATGTGGTACAGAGACACAAAGTGAGTACATGATGTTGGAAAAACTGTATGAACAGATTTGCTTAACCTACGGTTACCATAAAACTTCAATTAGCAAAAAAACTACTACATCTCTGAAGTGCAATACTGTGAAGTAAAATACAAGGTATGCCTATACTGGCAGTTTCAACAACTTGACATACATTAGCAAACCTCTGTAACTCTGTTTGGCACAAACATTTCCCTCATCCCCTTATACCTTCCACCCATGGGTAACTCTTACTCTAGAATCATTGCCTACCAGTTCTGGATGTTGTCTAAATGGCAATCCTCATCTTACTCCTGATTTCTCTACATATACTTCTACAACACTACTACTAAAAAGAGCTGATATTCATAAAGTGTTTACTATTTCCCAGGCACTGTGCTAAGTACTTTTTGTACATTAACTGACTTACTACCCCGAATTACCTCATCAATTAGGTAATGGCATTAATTTCATTTTATAGATGATTAATCAAGGCTTAGAAGATTACCCAGTCAATAAGCAGTGAAGCTGAAATGAAAATTTGTGCATTCTGACTCTAGTTCTTAAGTACTACACTTTCCTAACAACAATTACTCACAGTGTACTATCATTATTAGCTTATCTGTCCTTTTTCTTCACTTGACTTTATAATATTTGCAATCACGCATTTGATTATTATTACATTTCTAGTAACTAGTAACTAGCAAAAAATCCTAGCATTTTTACTTATTGAATTGTAATATCTACTAGAGATGTAACACCTGAGAAAGGTGAATAAATCTGAGGGCCCCCAAATCACTAAGCTAAAGGGAAAATCAAGTAAGGAACTGCGTAGGGCAAACCTGCCTCCCATTTCATTCAAAGTCACCCCTCTGCTCACTACGATAAATGCATATCTGATTTCCTCCTTTGGAGAGGTTAATCAGAAACTCAAAGGAATGTAACTATTTGTCTCTTATCTACCTATAACCTGGAAATCCCTTCCTACTTCAAGTCTTTCCACCTTTGCTTCAAGCTGTCCTGCCTTTCCAGACTGAACCAATGTTCATCTTACGTATGTTAATTAATGTATCATGTCTCCCTAAAATGTATAAAACTGAACTGTGTTCTAAGTACCTTGGGCACATGTCATCAACACCTCCTGAGGCTGTGTCACAGGCGCATATCCTCAACCTATGCAAATTTTCTAAATTAACTGAGACCTGCCTAAGATTTTGGGGGTTCATAGTTTGGTAACCACAAAGGGATTCTGACTGGAGATGTCTCTGACCTTTCACAAATCTCCTACCGGTGCTTGATATCAGCGTGAGTGAACATTATGGCTCACACAAATAGGACAATCTGCTGAGGTCTGGGAGCATACTGTCCAGAGAATCCCTGATCTCCCAAAATTTGGTTGAGATCTAAAGTTTATTTTGCTGCACAACTTCCCTTTTTTGGAGTTTCACTTGCTTCCAATAAGGAAGAAAAGATTTTCTGTTTCCATGATGATGAAAGGCAGATAACTCCTTTACAGAGTTTGAGCTCAGTTGCAGCAGGGAAGATGAATTCAGGTTTTTGTTTTTTAGTTGTTTTTTTCCTCAGCTTCTAGGACAGTAGAGTACAGTCTTCAGCCTGAGACCCATCCCTAGGTAAGCAGCTAAATTGGGGTTTTGTCTTGGCTAAGTTTAACAACCAGCTGTTCTTAATTTCTCCTTACCATTACAACATTCAGTAATCATATAACTTGTTTGTTTGCTGTCATTTGTTTGTTTAACTGCTTTTTTGTTGTTGTATGTTTGTTCCTGTTTTTGTTCTTCCTTCGGTCTTTTTCCCATTGGTTTTAACCAACTCTATCGGACTTGATAAAATTTGAAGGAAAATTCCAAATTATGGGGAACAAGGCCTCTGAAGTGGCTAAATTCCCCCCCACCACCCTGATGACCTCCCCTCCCTGCACACACACACAAAGGTGGAGTGGTGGGGGAGAAAATGGACAGCAAAAGAAAGGAATTTTTTTAAAAAACTTTTAACTACTAAAGGGGTTTTATTTACATAACAAGGCCACCTTTTTGCTAGCCAGGTCAAACTGAAAAGAATAAGGTTCTGCCTTCTTTTTTTATTTTCCACCATGACATGCTGGATTTGGTTCCTGAATCCAACCCTTTATGGTTTGATACTTGGTACTTCTGAAATAGCAGCAATTTGTCCTAGCTGAAATATGACAATAAGATTTTAAATTTTTTTTTAAAGGAGCTCAATGGTTAAGCTTAATTAAAAGTTAACATCCAAGATGTGTGTATGTGTGTGTGTGTGCCTGTTTGTATTTAAAAGGCATTCATGTTTTTCTCTCTCCTATAACCTTGCCTTTTTTTGAGCAAAAGATATTTTCTTCTCAGTTAACTGAATTCTGTTTTCTTCATTTACTTCTGCTCCCTCTCCTTTCTCTTGCACCATCTACTGCTTGAGGGACCTAAAATAGTTTAAAATAGCTTGGGGGTTCTTAAAGAAATCAAAGAAGGTACCAGGTTCCCTTTTGGGAAGAAACTTCTCTTTTTGTTTGTTTTATGGAATACCAAGAGAATAAACAGACAAGTTTGTCTTGGCTCTTAAACTGCTGGCTTCTGTATTTTGTAACCTGATTTTTTAAATTAAAATACCTATTACAACAGAGGCTACTTTGGGGTTTTAAGGAAGCGTGCAGTTCAGACACTTAGAAATGTCTTTGTTTAAAAAAATTATTTTAAGAGCACTGTAAAAGCATCACATAGTCTAAGATCATAATTATTCTCCTTTTTTGGAGACCCAGGATTCAGTGTGGGCTCTGCCCAGAGCTCAAAGATCCAGTTTAAATATAGGTAGACTCTATCTAAATAAAATTGGTCTCCTTATACAATTCTGTGATAGATTTCTATAATTTTATATGCAATTTGGCATCCATCTTTAATCTTCCGCTAGCATCACCAGACTTTTTGTTTCAGTACCTTATTATGTAAATTTTGCTATTTGATTTTCACCTGAGTTGTTTCCTTTAATATGCAAATTTAAGGCTATTTAGTTGAAAACTCCTCTGGGTTATAAAACAGGTTATCAAGAATCTAAAAGTCTAAGATAGAAAAAAAGTCTTTATAAACCTATAAATCTAAAGATGTACTTGTATCGGCATGCCCAATACATCTATGTATGTTTGTGTTGTGTATACAATGTTTCACTACTTAAAATATATAAAAGATCTCTAATTGGCTTAGGAAAATAAAAGTGCTGAAATCAAATACTTTATCATGAAGAAGGAAAAGGCTAGTCAAATACTTTTTCAAGTTTATTTAACTTAAGTAGAATCTTTAATAAATAAGCCAGCTTTAAAATTATTGGTAAAGTAATATTTAAAATGTCTTAAGAGTTGCCAGCATACATTTTTCTTTGCATTTATTAATCAAGCAATTTCATACTTATTCCTAACAAATACTATACAGTGTCAAAATTTGGAGGGTTTACAAAACTATAAGCCCAGCCTAAGACAAAATAATCTTTGCTTCTGTAATCTTTGGTAAATAAGACATTAATATGGATTTAATAAAAATAGATACATCTTAAATTTAGTAAGATTACCAAAACTTCTAATTCTGTGGCTTTAGGTGGACTAGTCCACAGGCAATACGGTTTGTTTCGGGAAGGCACTGTTATCTTCGTCTTTGATTCAAAGCTAAACTATAAACTAAATTCCTCCTAACGTTTGTTCAGCCAACATCCAGGAATAAACAAGAATCAAGATGAAGTCAGTTAGGTCAAATGTTTTCTCTGTCTCAGGTATAATTTTGCAATGGCATTTCAATAACTTTAAATAATGACTATTGTAGTTTTCAAAAACAATCTAGGTAAATGATAAAAAGAAAATAATTAGGTAAATGTAATGAGATAAATACTTGTAAACAAAAGTGTCATAATTTAAAATCTAAAGTTATATTAAATTAAATAATAGATATTTCATTATTTGGGCATTTTCCAGTAACATATTTGTATGAAAACATTCTTTCTAAAAAAAACTGTGTCCTTTTTGAAAAGGTGAACAAATTTTGTCTAATTTAAAGGTTGTATTATAAGAAGGTACAAGGAACCAGGAAATAAGAAAGATGTAAAGGAAGTTGTAAAAATAAAAAGGGTTCTTTTGGTAAANAATAATAGATATTTCATTATTTGGGCATTTTCCAGTAACATATTTGTATGAAAACATTCTTTCTAAAAAAAACTGTGTCCTTTTTGAAAAGGTGAACAAATTTTGTCTAATTTAAAGGTTGTATTATAAGAAGGTACAAGGAACCAGGAAATAAGAAAGATGTAAAGGAAGTTGTAAAAATAAAAAGGGTTCTTTTGGTAAAAAAAAAAAAAAAAGCTTAAAGAAAAATAATTTAATATGAAAAAAAATCTTGTAGGGTAGATTTAGTTCTATAATAAAATAACTGGTTGTTTAAGAAAAGGGGATGATCAGGACAAACCAGAAAGTCCAAGTATGTCAGTAATAGTCTGTGTGAGTCACAAGAAGAGAATTTGTTTTAAAAAAATAAAAACGTTTACATAATAAAGTTGTCTATAATTAAAGGGAAATTGTAATGGTCTTTCTAAAGACTGGGCTTGATATATACAAAAACATTCATACACTACATAATTGGTTAAAACAGTGAAATTTTCTTAAGGGATTGATTTACTCAGTTTATATGAGATTGGAACTTGTTTTTAACACAATGTTTAACTTTTATTGCATCTCACCTTTCTAGGTTTTGTCTCCCCTTTTAAGGGTGTAAAATAGCAAAAATTCTCCTTCAATTCATTTTCAACTCATATAAGTTTTTTTACTCATGTTCTGTTTGTTATTGCCTAAGGCTAACAATGTTTTAAAGACAATGTTTTCTTCCAACATAATGTTGTATGCAGTGCAAAAGGCCTTTTCTTTTCCCTTTGGTAACTGGCCTAAAAGATTTTACAGTTTATTGAAATGATTCCTATGCCATTATTATTAAGTTTTGGTTTGCTTAGGAAAATAACTAAAATTAATTTTTAAATTAAGGTTATTACATATGCATATCCTTCTTTATGTGCTTTTAAAGTCCTTGTAATATTAAGTTACATGGTTTTAACTCCTGAGTCTAAAAAGGACACCAAGTCCTGCTAAAGCATAAACACTAAAAACAGTTAAAGCCTCATCTTCAGGCCCAGTAAAAGATGCCAGTCAAAATAAACTGCATTCCTGAGACACAGGGCCAGAAATTAAAGCTATTCAACTCCTCAAGGCCCAAGAACTATCACAGAGGAGGTGGGGATGTGAGACTGTTAGGGCTTTTTTTAAAAATTATACTTTAAGTTCTGGGGAACATGTGCAGAACGTGCAGTTTTGTTACATAGGTATACACGTGCCATGATGGTTTGCTGCACTCATCAACCCATCCTCTACATTTGGTATTTCTCGTAATGCTATAGAGCCACTTTTAAAAGATAAAGTAAGTTCAGGTTCTCTATAAATCAATCATTAATTTCAAAGGCACACAAAGGCAATACCACCATATGTGCAGCTGTGTCAGATTAACAAGGTTTTCTTAAAGCATTAACTGACTCCTTAATAAAGGTTATAAAAGGATTATGGAAGTTATATCCTATGGTCAAGATTAAAATTTTATAAAATTGTTTATAAAATTTTAAAGAACAAATTTAATTGGCTTCATGCTATTTTATTAGGGCTTCTTGTTTGGAAAATTAAGTCTCCTCTCTCAAAGAATAAGGATTTTGCCTCTTATTAAAATCCTTGAGTTATCACTTTGGTTGAAAGTATTATCTCAAAAAAAAAAAAAAAAAAGTCTTCCCTGAAATTCCTTCTATGAAACAAAGTTCCATCAAAGCCAATTTAAAAGCCTATGTAAAAATATTATTATTTGGGTCAGGCACGGTGGTTCATGCCTGTAATCCCAGCACTCTGGGAGGCTGCGGCAGGCAGATCACCTGATGTCGGGAGTTCAAGACCAGCCTAATCAACATGGAGAAACCCCGTCTCCACTAAAAATACAAAATTAGCCAGGTGTGGTGGCACATGCCCATAATCCCAGCTATGCAGGAGGCTGGGGCTGGGAATTGCTTCAACCTGGGAGGCAGAGGTTGCAGTGAGCCGAGATCATACCATTGCACTCCAGCCTAGGCAGCAAGAGTGAAACTCCATCTCAAAAAAAACAAAAAAGCTTATTCTTGCTGCACTTTATACAAATAATCAGGCCAAGTATAATAAAGCAAATCAGTCCTACCATGATTTGTCTTTAATAAAAATGGGAAATTGGAGAAAAAAATATATTTCAAAACTATAGGACACCTGATGTTAGATTCTAGTCTTGCCTAATGTTTTCAATTTTATTATTTTCTAAGATTTGGACCAAATTCTAATTTTTATTGACTACAAATCTGCAAACTAAAGTTTTCAATTTGTTTCCCTTATTTTTTCCCCATTTTTCCTAATTTGTAGTCACCAAAAACCAAGCTGTGCTTTCGTGAAGCCCTGCAAACTAAAGCTAAACAACTTAAACTTCAGAAAAAAGTAATAGCAATCTATTTACATACATAAGCCACATTCATACCTGTCTACTGATATATGGACTTCAAAGTACTGTGGCCTATGTCACTTATCCAGGATTGTTCCTTTGTTTGTCGTGGTTTTTCGCCCTTCCTCCCCCTATTTTCTCTTCATAAATGTAAGTCTTCAAAACCTGCAAAAAATAAGCTTCCCTAATAATTTGGAACCTACCTGTCTAGGAATAAACCATCCAACCCATAAGAGATCAGACAAAACCTCAGACCAGAAACTTATTTTCTTCTGAAATGCTTTCTCCAAAAGATTATTTAAAGGAAAAGAGAGCAAACGTGAAAGGAAAATAAACCTTGGTGCCTCCAAATCACTAAGCTAAAGGGAAAATTCAAGCTGGGAACTGCTGAGGGCCAACCAGCCTCCCATTTCATTCAACGTCGTCCCTCGGCTCACTAAGATAAATGCATATCTGACTGCCTCCTTTGGAGAGGTTAATCAGAAACTCAAATGAATGCAACCATTTGTCTCTTATCTACCTAGAACCTAGAAGCCCTCTCCCTCCTTCAAGTCTTCCCCCCCTTTACTTCCAGCTGACCTGCCTTTCCAGACTGAATCAATGTTCATGTTACATATGTTAACGTCTCATGTCTCCCTAAAATGGATAAAACCAAACTGTGCTCTAACCACCTTAGGTGTGTGTCATCTAAACCGCCTGAGGCTGTGTCACAGGTGCATGTCCTCAACCTTGGCAAATAAGCTTTCTAAATTATCTGACACCTGTCTCATCTTTTCGGTGTTCACACACTCAATGTTCAAAGTAAAAACTCTTAAAATGGTTTCATTTTAGCTAAAGGTCAAGCTGTACTAGAAAACAAGCACTACTTTTTCACAAAGATGATATCAGTTAAAATATGTAGAATTTTATATCTACATTAAAATTATGCCCAATCTCTTGAGTTAGTTTCTTGAAGAGTGTAATTTCTTGAAGATAAATGTTATTTTGTCAAAACAATATTGTTATAAATGTTAAAAAATAAAACAGAACCTTTAAAATGACAAGATAAAAATTAATAATTATAATAGTACCTGTATTTAATTATAGTATTTACATATTTATGAGATTTCTTGAAGATTCTCAGATTTCAATTCACAAATCAAAGATTCATCATAGCAATTCATACTTTTAACACCATTTTATAGAAATTATAATTTTTTCATAACCTATCTTTTCCTGCATACTGTGTTAAGTAGCCGAAGGTACTTATTTCGTAAAAGAAATGCACTAAATCGACTTTATCATTCAGTCCTGTCTCTAAAACTTTAGAAATCTGGGTTATGTCTAAAAGCTGAAAGTAGCAAGTATATCCAACAGTCTAAGAGTAAAGCATGTTCTACTAACCAAAACATCAACTTTTTAATGAATATGTATTCCTATTAAATGAGTAATAAAATATTTGTATTACAAAAATACATTAATAGTTGTTAAGGAAACAAAACTATTAAATTTTAAAATATTGATATCCATATTTATATTTTGTATATTAAAGTATATACTTATATATAGAAAGTATCTAATTTTTAAGAGATAGTCGCTATTCTGTTGTAACTGTTAGACTAATGAAACAGAATGTAGTAAAAGTGAGGTGCTTTCCAGAAGAAAAATCTTACAGAGATGATTTATTAGGTACCCCACAACTGCTGATATTTTTCCCTGAGGCATAGGTTTCCATTAATAAACTACATAAAAAACAATGGCATCATAGAGCTTAAGACTCATTATAATCAAAATATGATAAATTTTAAAACCCACATTGAAAGATCATGGCTTTTGATTTTTTAAAAAATGAAATCTTATGATTATCCAATATAGCTAAAAACAAAGTTGAAAGTCATGTAATGCCATATATAGTTTACAGTAATTTATTTGTAACTTTAAAATAATATTTTCTATCCTGTGGTATTTGGAATGCCTTTTATACCGGAGTATATAAGGCAAAATAATAAGAGGCAAAGAAAATAAGTATCAGACATATATTTAATATGGTATTTAAAATATTATTTTCTTAAGTCATGGGTAATTATTATATTTAAGTTAAATATAATGTTGGAAATAAGATGTTGCTGAGGACTAGTGAAATTCAGATTTGGTATCAATTTAATGGCATAAAGTAATTTATTCTTTGAGAAGATTCTTTCTAATGAGTTTTCATTCACTCATAGATAATTTCATGCTTTGCTGATTTTTCAAAAGTAAACTAGGCCAGGCGCGATGTCTCACGCCTATAATCTCAGCACTTTGGGAGGCCGACGTGGGTGGATCACGAGGTCAGGACAACATGGCAAAACCCCACCTCTACTAAAAATATAAACATTAGCTGGACATGGTGGCACATGCCTATAATCCCAGCTACTCAGAAGGCTGAAGCAGGAGAATTGCTTGAACCAGGGAGTGGGAGGTTGTGGCGAGCCGAGATTGCACCACTGTACTCCAGCCTGGCAACACAGCGAGACTCCGTCTCGAATAAAAAGAAAAAAAAAAAAGTAAACTTAACTTACACTGAGACTTTACAAGATAGCTAATTAGAACCAATTAGTGTGTACCACTTTCATGGAGAGAAGAGAGTGGCAAGCAACACTAGCCCTTCAAATAGAACATCTAGGTGGACACATTGGGATTCATCAGGGAAAACATGTGACCATGGAGAACAGAAAAGAGTGACACAGAACAACTGCCCACCCAAAAGTGGCATTGATCCAAGGGATGTCCTCCACCATGGGGAAATGATAAGTGAGTGACAGTCCCCATGGACTCACACATATGCCACAGACTTTTGCACCGTGCACTTAGATCCCCTACGAAGATCATAAAGATTAAGGAGATTCAGGAGAAAGATGAAACCCATCCATAGACTTTACAGATTTCAATAAAATAATACAGGAGCTGATAGATAAAATGGCCATTATAAGAAAGAATGAAACTGATCTGATAGAGCTACAAAACACACTAAAAAATTTCATAATGCAATCACAAGTATTCACAGTAGAACAGACCATGCTGAGGAACAAATATTAGAGCTTTTAGGATGGTTCTCCAAAGTAACTCAATCAGAAAAAAAAATTTTTTTTAAGAATTTAAAAAATGAACAAATCCTCTGAGAAATATGGGATTATGTAAAGAAACCAAATCTACAACTCACTGGTGTCCCTGAAAGACAAGGAGAGAAAGCCAGTAACTTTCTTCCCTATCCTTGCTAGAGAGGCCAACATTCATATTCAGGAAATGCAGGGAATCCCAAGAGATACCTCACAAGAAGACCATCCCAAAGACATAGAGTCATCAGATTCTCCAAGGTAGAAATGAAAGAAAAAATGTTAAATGGAGCTAGAGAGAAGGGGCAGATCATCTACAAAGGGATGATCAGGCTAACGGCGGACCTTTGAGCAGATGCCTTAAAAGCCAGAACAGATTGGGAGCTGATACTCAGCAATTTTAAAGTATAAAAACTCAAACCAAGAACTTCATATCCAACCAAACTAAGCTTCATAAGAGAAGGGAAAATAAGATACTTTTCAGACAAGTAAATAACAGAATTCATTACCTGCCTTATAAAAGGTCCTTAAGGAGTGCTAAATCTGGAGAAAAAAGACCACTACTGTCCACCACAAAAAGACACTTAAGTACATAGATAACTGAAACTATAAAGAAACCGCACAAACAAGTCTGCATAATAACCAGCTTACATGCTGACCCATCTTATGTGCAATGACATCCATAGGCTCAAAGTAAAAGGATGGAGAAAAATCTACGAAGCAAATGAAAAACAGAAAACAGCAAGGGTTGCTATTATAGTTGCAGACAAAACAAACATTAAGCCAGTAATGATCAAAAAAGACAAAGATGGGTATTATACAACGGTAACGGTTACAATTAAAGAACAACTAACTATCCTAAATAGATATGCACCCAACACAAAAATACCCAATTCATAAAATGAGTTCTCAGAGACATATAAACAGACATACATAACCACACAATAATAGTGGGTAATGTCAACATCCCAATGGCAATATTAGACAGATCATCAAGGCAGAAAACTAACAAAAATATTCGGAACCTGAACTCGACATTTTATCAACTGGACCTAACATACACCTACAGAACTCTCCACGCAAAAACAAAAGAATATATTCTTCTCATCTGCAAATAGCACATACTCTGATATTGATCACACAATTGGCCATAAAACAATTCTCAGCAAATTAAAAAAAAAAAAACTGAAATCATGCCAACCACATTCTCAGACAGTAGAGTAGTGCAATAAAAATAAAAATCAATACTTAGAAGATCACTCAAAATTATAAAATCACATGGAAATTAAACAACCTACTCCTGAGTGACTTTGGGGTAATCAATGAAATTAAGGCAGAAATCAGATAATTCTTTGAAACCAATGAGAACAAAGATGCAAAACACCAGAATCTCTGGAGCACAGCTAAAGCAGTGTTAAGAGGAAAGTTTACAGTGCTAAACATTCACATCAGAAAGTTAGAATGATCTCAAATTAACAACCTAACATCACACCTAGAGGAACTAGGTATACAAGGGCATACAAAACCCAAAGCTAGCAGAAAACAAGAGGTAACCAAAATCAGAACTCAACCGAAGGATATTGAGATACAAAATCATACAAAAAATTAACAAATCCAGGAGTTCATTCTTTGAAATATAAATAAGGTTGATAGACCACTAGCTATACTACTAAAGAAGAAAAGAGAGAAGATCCAAATGAATACAATCATAAATGACAAACATAACATTACAACCATTCCCACAGAAATACAAAACACCCATAGAGACTACTATGAACACCTCTATATACACAAACTAGAACACCTAGAATAAACTCCTTGAAACACACGTCCCAAGATTGAACGAGGAAGAAATTGACTGCTAAACAGACAAATAATGAGTTCCAAAATGGAATCAGAAATAAAAAGTCTACCAACCAGAAAAAACCCAAGACCAGACAGATTCACAAACAAAATATATCACTTGTATAAAGAGCTGGCACCATTCCTACTGAAACCATTCCAAAATTTTAGAAGGAAGGACTCCTCCCTAACTCATTCTACAAGGTCAGTGTCACTCTGAAACCAAAACCTGGCAAAGACACAATGAAAAAAGGAAACTTCAGGCTAATATCCTTGATCAACATTGATACAAGAATTCTCAAAAAAAATACTAGCACAGTGAATCCAGCAGCATATCAAAAATCCAATCCACCACAATTAAGTAGGCTTTATCTTTGGGATGCAAGGTTGGTTCAACATACCTAGATCAATAAATGTGATTTATCACATAAACAGAGCTAAAAACAAAAACCACATAAGCATCTGACTATATGGAGAAAAAGCTTTCAATTAAACCAAACATTCCTTCACGTTGAAACCTTCAACAAACTAGGCATTGAAGGAACATACCTTGAAATAATAAGAGCCATCTAGGACAAACCCACAGCCAACATCATACTAAACGGGCAAAAGCTATTAATAGCAGCATTCCACTGGAGAACTTGGACAAAACAAGGATGCCTACTCTCACCACTCCTGTTCGACATAGTACTGGAAGTCCTGGCCACAGCAATCAGGCAAGAGAAAGGAAGCCCGGGAGGAACAATGCACTCTAGGCCAGATACTGCGCGTTTCCCTCGGTCTGCACAACCAGCAGACCAGGAGATTCCCCCCGCAGTGTCTATGCCACTAGGGCCCTGGGTTTCATGCAAAAAACTGGGCAGCCATTTGGGCAGACACCAAGCTAGGTGCGGGAGTTCTTTTTCATATCCCAGCGGCACCTGGAATGCCAGCCAGGAAGAACCGTTCACTCCCTGAAGCCAGGGAGTGGTCTGGCTCAGCTGGTCCTACCCCGACAGAGCCCAACAAGCTAAGATCCACTGGCTTGAAATTCTCACTGCCAGCACAGCAGTCTGAGGTCGAACTGGGATGCTCCAGTTTGGTGGGGGAGTGGCATCCACCATTGCTGAGGCTTGAGTAGGTGATTTTGCCCTCAGAGTGTTAACAAACAAAGCCACGGGGAAGTTCAAACTGAGCTGAGCCCACTGCAGCTCAGCAAGGCCACTGTGACCAGACTGCCTCTCTAGATTCCTCCTCTCTGTGCAGGACATCTCTGAAAAAAAGGCAGCAGCCCCAGTCAGGGACTTAAAGATAAAACCCCCATCTCCCTGGGACAGAGCACCTGCAGGAAGGGGTGGCTGTGGGTGCAGCTTCAGCAGACACAAACATCCCTGCCTGACAGCTCTGAAGAGAATAGCAGATCTCCCAGCACAGTGTTCAAGCTCTGATAAGGAACAGACAGCCTCAAGTGGGTCCCTGACCGCCGGTGTATCCTGACTGGCAGACACCTTGCAGTAGGGGCCGACAGACCCCTCATACAGGAGAGCTCTGGCTGGCATCTGGCAGGTGCCCCTCTGGAACGAAGCTTACTGAGAAAGGAACAGGCAGCAATCTTTCCTGTTGTGCCAGCTCCGCTGGTGATACCTAGGCAAAAAGAGTCTGGAGTGGACCTCCAGCAAACTCCAGGAGACCTGCAGCAGAGGGGCCTGACTGTTAGAAGGAAAACTAACAAACAGAAAGGAATAGCAGCAACATCAACAAAAAGGACGTCCACTCAGAGACCCCATCTGAAGGTCACCAATGTCAAAGACCAAAGGTAGATAAATCCACGAAGATGGGGAGAAACCAGTGCAAAAAGGCTGAAACTTCCAAAAACTAGAACACCTCTTCTCCTCCAAAAGATTACAACTCCTTACCAGCAAGGGAACAAAACTGGATGGAGAATGAGTTTGACAAATTGACAGAAGTAGGCTTCAGAAGGTGGGTAATAACTAATTCCTCCAAGCTAAAGGAGCATGTTCTAACCCAATGCAAGGAAGATAAGAACCTTGAAAGAAGGTTAGAGGAATTGCTAACTAGAATAACCAATTAAGAGAAAAACATAAATGACCTGATGGAGCTAAAAAAACACAGCACGAGAACTTCATGAAGCATACACAACTATCAATAGCTGAATCGATCAAGGGGCAGAAAGGATATAAGAGATTGAAGATCAGTTCAAAGAAATAAAGCGAGAAGACAAGATTAGAGAAAAAAGAGTGAAAAGAAACAAACAAAGTCTCCAAGAAATAAGGGATTATGTGAAAAAACAAAATCGACATTTGATTGGTATAACAGAAAGTGACAAGGAGAATGGAACCAAGCTGGGAAACTCCCATTCACAATCGCTACAAAGAGAATAAAATACCTAGGAGTACAACTTACAAGGGATGTGAAGGACCTCCTCAAGGAGAACTACAAACCACTGCTCAAGGAAATAAGACAGGACACAACCAAAGGGAGAAACATTCCATGGTCATGGATAGGAAGAATCAGTCTTGTGAAAATGGACATAGTGCTCTGCTCAAAGTAATTTAGAGAGTCAATGCTATCCGCATCATCCTGCCATTGACTTTCTTCACAGAATTGGAAAGAAACTACTTTAAATTTCATATGGGACCAAAAAAGAGACTGCATATCCCAGACAGTCCAAAGTAAAAAGAACAGAGCTGGAGGCATCACGCTACCTGACTTCAAACTATACTGCAAGGCTACAGTAACCCAAACAGCTTGGTACTGGTACCAAAGCAGATACATAGACCAATGGAACAGAACAGAGGCCTCAGAAATAATAGCACACATCTACAACCACCTGATCTTTGAAAAACCTGACAAAAACAAGAAATGGGGAAAGGATTCCTTATTTAATAAATGTTGGGAAAACTGGCTAGCCATATGCAGAAAGCTGAAACTGGACCCCTTCCTTACACCTTATACAAAAATTAACTCAAGGTAGATTAAAGACTTAAATGTAAAACCTAAAACCATCCAAACCCTAGAAGAAAACCTGGGCAATACCATTCAGGACATAGGCATGGGCCAAGACTCATGACTAAAACACCAAAAGCAATTGCAACAAAAGCCAAAATTGACAAATGGGAATCTAACTAAACTAAAGAGCTTCTGCACAGCAAAAGAAACTATCATCAGCGTGAACAGGCAACCTACAGAATGGGAGAAAATTTTTGCAATCTACCCATCTGACAAAGGGCTAATCTCCAGACTACAAGGAATTTAAACAAATTTACAAGAAAAAAAACAAACAACCCCATCAAAAAGTGGGCAAAGGCTATGAAGAGACAATTNGGAAAACTGGCTAGCCATATGCAGAAAGCTGAAACTGGACCCCTTCCTTACACCTTATACAAAAATTAACTCAAGGTAGATTAAAGACTTAAATGTAAAACCTAAAACCATCCAAACCCTAGAAGAAAACCTGGGCAATACCATTCAGGACATAGGCATGGGCCAAGACTCATGACTAAAACACCAAAAGCAATTGCAACAAAAGCCAAAATTGACAAATGGGAATCTAACTAAACTAAAGAGCTTCTGCACAGCAAAAGAAACTATCATCAGCGTGAACAGGCAACCTACAGAATGGGAGAAAATTTTGCAATCTACCCATCTGACAAAGGGCTAATCTCCAGACTACAAGGAATTTAAACAAATTTACAAGAAAAAAAACAAACAACCCCATCAAAAAGTGGGCAAAGGCTATGAAGAGACAATTCTCAAAAGAAGACATTTCTGTGGCCAACAAAAATAAGAAAAAAAGCTCATCATCACTGGTCATTAAAGAAATGCAGATCAAAACCACAGTGAGATACCATCTGACACCAGTTAGAATGGCGATCATTAAAAAGTCAGGAAACAACAGATGCTGGAGAGGATGTGGAGAAATAGGAACAATTTACACTGTTGGTGGGAGTGTAAATTAGGTCAACCATTATGGATGACAGTATGGCGATTCCTCAAGGATCTAGAACTAGAAATAACATTTGACCCGGCAATCCCGTTACTGGGTATATACCCAAAGGATTATAAATCATTCTATTACAAAGACACATGAACACATATGTTTATCACGGCACTGTTCACAATAGCAAAGACTTGGAACCAACCCAAATGCTCATCAATGATAGACTGGATAAAGAAAGTGTGGCACATATACACCATGGAATACTACGCAGCCATAAAAAAGGACGAGTTCATGTCCTTTGCAGAGACATGGATGAAACTGGAAACCATCATTCTCAATTCTCAGCAAAGTAACACAAGAACAGAAAAGCAAACACCGCATGTTCTCACTCATAATTGGGAGTTGAACAATGAGAACACATGGACACGGGTGGGGGCAGGGATCACACCCTAGGGACTATTGGGGGGTGGGGGGCTGCGGTAGGGATAGCATTATGACAAATACCTAATGTAGATAACAGGTTGATGGGTGCAGCAAACCACCATGGCACGTGTATGCCTATGTAACAAATCTGCACATTCTGCACATGTATCCCAGAAATTAAAGTATAATAAAAAATGAGAGATCTTCATTTCTAATGTGTAACACTAGAAGATTCAAATAATTGTAGCAATGCTTACAATAAAATAATTTATAAATTAAGCCTTTAAAAAAATAGAGCAGTTGAATGATTGAGGAGGGGGTTTGGAAGGACATTGGTTAAAGGATACAAAATTAAAGTTACATAGGAAGAATAAATTTAACAGATTTATTGTATAGAATGGTGACTAAAGTGAATGATAATATGCTGTATTCTCAAAAAATGTTGAGAGAGTGGATGTTAAACATTTGCACCACAAAAATGACAACTATGTGAGGTAATGCATATTTTAATTAGCTAGATTAAACCATTCCAAAATGTATATATACTTCAAAACATCATGTTTACATGATAAATACAATTTTATCTGTCAATTAGTAAAAAATAAATTTAGAAAACAATAGTTTAAATGGAAAAGATTCCATAGACGAAATAGAGGAAGTTATAAATAAATTACTCTACAAAGAATACCAGTACCAGAGGTTTCATAGGGAAATTCTAGTACGGTTTCAAAGACCAGGTAGTTTAAATGTTCTACATATTTTATAAAACATAAAATGAAGGAACACTTTTAATTCTTTCTATAAAGAAATTATAACACAGATGCCACATCTGACATAGACAGTAGAGGAAACAAAAGTTACCAATATCACTTATTAATATTGATGCACACCTACTAAATATTAGCAACACCACACATAAAACAGACCATGATCAAGTGATGGCTCATTAATAGCTTACACTCATTTTTTGCTCACATAGTGATTCTTGCCAACTCCTTCTCTCAATTTCATGATTAATATTCTCCGTATTGCATACTCCTGATTTTTACTTAATTTAAATTATTTCGGTCAATAAATATCTTATATTTCTTCTTAGTCTCCCCCACATAATTAGCACAGATAGAGCAAATTTAAAGCACTAAAACAAACATATTATTTGAACAGTCTAAAACTGAAAGATTTTGAACTATAAAATATGGTTAACACTGAGAGAAATTTGTAGTCTTCCTCAGCAGACAACTACAGGCAATTCATGTATTGTATATTCAAATATTAAACATAGAGTTTATGTTCAAATACTATAAAAATAAATATAAGCTAAGATGCCAAGGGAATTCAAAGAAGGCAAATATCAATGAAAGTGGTGTTAAAGAAGCACTCATTGGGAAAATAAGATGACCCTTAACAATTGTATGACTTATTTAAATACATCCTAAAAAGTATACTGTATATAATAAAAGTATGAAGACTATAACTTGATACCTTATCCTATTAAGATAAACTAAATATTCTGCCACCACATTTTATATATATGAATACACTGATTCTTGGTTTTTTTAAATTGTAAAAGAGTGAACACAAACAAGACCTGAGATAAAATCTCAAGATTAAAATATAAAATAGCATAATCTGTAAGTAGAGAGTGAATTGGAAGATTGGATTATTCAAAGTACAATAAAACAAAATGAAAAAAAAAATATTTAGGAACACCATTCAGTAATTTGCGGAATACTTCATAACCTCAAATCAAGGAGATATAGTTTTAGAATATTAAAAGATATCAAAAAGATCTAAGATTTGACATTTAGTGAAAAAAAAAGATAATCAGAAACAGAGTCTCTTCAATTGCAGTTCAAAATTATTACCATTATCCCAAGAAAGGGAGTATAAAGCACACTGCTTTTGAGAGACCTAGTGTAGGATTATTCGACTGTATTCTTACAAACTCTTACAAATGCTACCTGAATATTTCACGTGAGTGGTGGCCCTCTCTCTCCTTCTTTACAGTCTCACAAACAATTAGCCTAAAAGCATGTCAAACTCTAAAAACATGAGCAAATATGAGAATGATTCCTTCTTAGAGTGTGCCAAAAATAATGAATATAGCAATATGTTTATTTCATCTGGACTGTATCAAAACATTGAACTAGCATACAAAATGTTTTAAAATCACAAGAAAACAGAATCATAACACTTACATTTAGTTAATCATATTTGTATTAAATTTTAAAGTACAATGTGTAAATAATTAAAACAACATATACATGTAATAGTTTACACAATTTCTTCTACCATCTAGATTTTGTGAAAATTAAGTATGATAAAATTGATAAATCTAAAGAAATAACTGAGTTACAATTTATAAATTAGG
>NW_016805131.1:0-2128 GCF_001698545.2 Rhinopithecus bieti | reverse complement strand
AATAAGTTGAAAATATTGGTTAATATTTGTCTGATTCAGGAAGGTCTAAAATAATGGAAGAAGTTACAAAGGAAGGAAAAGATCAAAATATAAATTTAAAATTTATTAATTAAAATAAGTCAAACTAACCACAAAATATGGTATTTGGAGGTGGCTATATGTTTTCTTTACATTGTAGAGTCTAAAGCATGTGAGAGAGTAAGAAACACATCCCCTACTTTTATTGTCAGAATCAGTAAAATTACCATAAAAAAAAAAAACCCTGGGCCATGTATAGTGGCTCACGCCTGTAATCCCAGCACTTTGGGAGGCTGAGGCGGGCAGATCACCTGAGGTCAGGAGTTTGAGACCAGCCTGGCCAACATGGTGAAACCCCTTCTCTACTAAAAGTACAAAAAGTAGCTGGGCGTGGTGGTGGGCGCCTGTAATCCCAGTCACTTGGTAAACTGAGACAGGAGAATCACCTGAATCCAGGAGGTGGAGGTTGCAGTGAGCCCAGATCATACCACTGCACTCCAGCCTGGACAGCAAGAGACTCCGTTTCTAAACAAACAAACAAACAAACAAACAAACGAAGCCCTGGCAATAACATAGGGACTGCAACGGAGTAAATCCTGCCTCCCAGCACATATCTGACATGAAAGTCAGCCATAGCAAATACACACTATTGCAGACCCTGCCACCATGCTGGACACAGAGTATCAACTGGAAGTAAATCCTTCCTTGGGCTCATTCTCTTTGAACTTTTATTATCCAGTTAAGGCTTCTATCTAAATGCTTTAATTTGTCCCTCAGCCTCATTTCGGGAAATGGATTTATAAGCTTCTCCCAATTTTTATACAGTTAGTCCACCTGAGCTCAAACATAAGCTGTCCTAATTTACCTGGGGTTGGACAGGACAGCTCATGGGCTAGAGTAATGGTTAGCAGACCAGAAAGGAATTTGGGGCCCTCAGTCCAGAGGCCTCTCTATTCAATAGGACTCCACTGAAACTATTTCTGACCTACCAGATCAGGAAGACAGTGTAAGCACCCGCACACACACATACACACATACACACACACACCACACACACACACAGTGTCCTGTCCATCCCAAGAGCCCCGTAAAATGAAAGTAAAACAATTTTAAAAAGCAGCCCGGGCACGGTGGCTCACACCTGTAATCCTACCACTTTGGGAGGCCGAGGCGGATGGATCACCTGAGGTCAGGAATTCTAGACCAGCCTGGTCAACGTGGTGAAATGCCGTCTCTACGACAAATAAGCTGGGTGTGGTGGCAGGCGCCTGTAATCCGGATGAAACCCGGTCTCTACCAAAAACACAAAAAATTACCCGGGTGTGGTGGTGCACACCTGTAGTCCCAGCTAGCTACTCCAGAGGTGGAGATAGGAGGATCGCTTGAGCCCAGGAGCTCGAGGCTGCAGTGAGCCAAGATGGCACCACGGCACTCCAGCCTGGGTGACAGAACAAGGTTCTGTCGGAAAAAAAAAAAAAAAAAGAAAGAAAAGAAAAGCCTGAATGAACACTCCAGAGAGAACCTGCTAGCATTTATATCCCAGAGCAAGTTCTCCCCCATTTATGGGATTTGAAGGGGCCCCAGCCTAAAAATCATAAGTACTTGCATGATTTTAAGTAAATTATGGAATGCAGACCAGGCAAGGTGGCTCACACCTGTAATCCCTGAACTTTGGGAGGCCGAAGCAGGAGGATCACCTGAGGTCAGGAGTTCGAGGACAGCCTGCCAGCCTGGTGAAATCCCATCTCTACCAAAAATAACAAAAATTATCTGGGCGTGGTGGCACATGCCTGTAGTCCCAGCTACTTGGGAGGCTGAGACAGGAGAATGGCTTGAATCTGGGAGGTGGAGGTTGTAGTGAGCACCACTGCACTCCAGACTGCCTAGGCAATAGAGGGAGACTTTGTCCCAAAAAAAAAAAAAAAAAAAAAAAAAAAATTATGAAATGCAAAAAAAAAAAAAAAAAGAAAAGAAAAAGGAAAAAAAAAAAAAGAAAAAAAAAAAAAAAAAAAGGAAAGATAAAGGAAAGAAAGAGAAAGAAGAACAAGAAAGAAAGAAAGAAAGAAAGAAAGAAAGAAAGAAAGAAAGAAAGAGAAAGAAAGAAAAGACT
>NW_016805130.1:3496151-3506556 GCF_001698545.2 Rhinopithecus bieti | reverse complement strand
TACTGATTGTGCAATCTTGCTTACACTACTTGTAAAATGATAGCACCACCTCAAATAGCTGTTTTGGGGAGTTAATAACATATGTTGAATTATCACAATAACTGGACACAAGGAAAGAGCCCAATAAATATTAGTTATCAAAATAATTGCATTGTAGTTAAGAAAGCAAACAAAATCTAATCTCTATTCATAGAAGTCCTTTGGCCTGTCAGCAAAGAGAAAATCATCTTTTCTCTTTTTTGTTTGTACCTACTGTAAATCTACTCTCCTCTTTCACTACTGTATGCTAGAAGGAGCAAAAAGAAACAAAATTGTGTGTAGAGCAATTTCATTTTCTTCAACATCTGATAAATCAAATTCTGAAATTTCTGTTGCTCAGTCTAAGATTTAACTGAGGCTAAGAATAATCTAAATACTTGCAATGGCCTGATTAAATGTACAGACAGAACACAATGCAGGTCTAGCAGTAGAGGAGGTAGAAAACGGTTTCTTTCTTCCACTTTCACAATCTCATTTCCTCTAAGCAAGATTTCTGGATGTTTGAACAAGGTATGTCCACAGAAAGATCTCAAAAGTCAATTACTGCAATTTCTTACTCTATGATTGCACATAAAAAAAGACAAATGGGGCTAAATGATACTATTTTTTACTAAATTAATTCACTATTGATTTTACCTAAAAAGCATTATGATGAAACCTACTTCTCCCTATCTAATTGTAGATTTTTAGAGATTGGGCTATTGGATCAAAGCATAATTGAGAACTCAGACCACTTTGAAATTCTGACAAATACATAAACAAAAAGAATATACTAATATGAGCACATATTCATATAGATAAATGAACATATTTCCAGATAAATATATCTATTGGAAATTTACACAGAATACATACACACACATATTTGGGGATGGGGGTGATGCAAATAATACCTGAAACTCATGAGGGCTCATAAACCCCACATAATACCCTTGATCAAAGAACAATTGAAAAATGAGAATAATCCACCCTCTCATAAGAGATGCTATATAGAAAATAAGTCTGAATCCAGTGTATCGGTTCGTTCCCATATTGCTGTGACGAACTACCTGAGAATGGGTAATGCAAAAAGGAAAGAGGTTTAATTGCCTCACAGTTCTGCAGGCTGTACAAGAAGCATGGCTGGGGAGCCCTCAGGAAACTTATAATCATGACAGAAGACAAAGGAGAAGCTGTCATGTCCTACACGGCTGGAGCAGGAGGAAAAGAGAGAGTGGGAAGGTGCGCCATACTTTTAAACAACCAGATTTTTGGTGAGAACTCAATCACTAGCATGAGAACATCACCAAAAGGGGAAATCTACCCCCTGATCTAACGACCCCCTGATCCAATGATCTAATGACCTGATCTAATGACCAGGCCCCACCTCCAACATTGGGGATTACAATTTGACAAGAGATTTGGACAGGGACTCGAATCCAAATCATATCTCTCAGTTTTTACATATTTGAATATCAATGGACTCGTAAATATTTGAAACATAGAATAATGAATACTTCTAATCATTAATAAATATTGTTAACAGAGTGTCATAACAGCCACCTAAAAATGAAGCAAAAAGATACAGGGATCCGCTGTAGCGACCAGAGCTCACTAATAATCACTATTCTCAAACTAGGCCCAATATCTAGATGTAAATTTGTACTATAACTGAAACTTCCATCAGTGGTACCACAATATTTTACAATAGCCCAATGTAGCTGAGTTCAGCATACCTGGATTCAAATCCTAGCTCTGTTACTTCATAGCTGTAAACTTAAGCTAAATGATTTAATCTTTCCAAGTTTCATTATTCTAAATTGAGATATCAAGATCATGATATCTATAAGTAATATTATTATGACACATGTAAAAAAAGAAATACACATAAAATAATTGTACTGTGCTGGGCACATAAGTGCTTAATAAATGACTGTCATTTTAAAAAATAAGCTGCTAAATAGTTGTAAAACTATTGCAACATATTATTATGATTACAAAATATAAATATTTATTATGTCATATAGGTCATTACAATTACAATTATTTTCTCAACTCCCTTAAGAAAAAAATACTCAATAATGCTTTGTTGAATCATGGAATGCAGCCAGTTGTGAATTTAGGGCAAGGATTGCAGAAGCTTAGTCAAAGGAGACAAGAAGAGTTGTCCAGAGTAAAAGCTAGACATAAAGAAATACATACAGCATGAAGGTCAGGAAAAGCTTCAGAGCCAGGGAGACTGTGAAGAGATAGATGTCCATAGATACCACAAGGTAGGGTAAGAAGTTTTCAGTGTCCTTTGGGAAACAGAGCTTTGAACACGCTGAAAAAGGAAAGGTAAAGAAAGCAGGAGAATAGATTCAAAGTGATAATAACAAAAAATATCTTGGTTGGTAAACAACCCTTGCTTTAGTCAGAAAGTTTTTATATGCTCCCTGATAAGGATGCATTTATCTCCATGGATGGCCTGACATGAACATTTAGAATCTACAGTAAGTGGACAGGACTAAGGGGAAAGAAAGAGAGAGAAGAAGTGATGACAAGCCACACCAGCACAGGATCAAACTGTTCTTTCAATAACTAGAAAGCATTCTAGAAGTTTCTCTCTTGCCTTAAAGTTCTTCCTACAAAATTCTGTATTTTTTTAAAGATGGAGTCTCATTCTGTTGCCCAGGCTAGAGTGCAGTGGCATGATCTCAGTTCACTGCAACCTCCGCCTCCCAAGTTCAAGCGATCCTCCTGCCTCAGCCCCCACCAGTAGCTGGGATTACAGGCACGCACCACCATGCCCAGCTAATTTTTGTGTTTTGGGGAGAGACAGGGTTTCGCCATGTTGGCCAGGCTCATCTCGAACTCCTGACCTCAGGAGATCCACCTGCCTCAGTCTCCCAAAGTGCTGGGATTACAGGCATGAGCCACTGCACCTGGCCAACTCTGTACCCTTAAAGGCATTTATTTCACTTACCTTCTTACTATACAGTTAATTTAGAATATCAATGCTGAAATAATCATTCCATTTAGAGTTTTAATCAACATTCAGTAAGACCACGACAATACAGAGGAGGATATGTATCCTAAGTACAGCCCATGTTATGCCTGATTCAATCAGAATGTATCATACTTAACTACAGCACTTGGTAGAAAAATTTGGATAATTTTAATGTACTTGAAAATAAAGCATATAAGAATGGACCAAATTAAAAACTAGTTAATATATGTTAGAATATTATTTTTCTGGGAAAGTAATAATGTATATTATTCAGTTTGACATTTTGCACACATTATTATTTTTTTCTGAACACTATTTCACTAATTTCTCAGAGAGGTGATTTATCCTATCTCAAATCTACTATAATACAGACCCAACGTCTTGAAATGAAGTCATGGAAAGAGCGATCACCTTGAAGTCAGGAGAGCTGCTTTCAAGGTCTAGCTTTACCATTCGTCAATAAATGACCTCAGAAAATTCACCTAACCTCTATGCTTTTCAGTTTTTCACATATAAAATGAAGGGAAATCAAACTGTTGGTGTTTCAGATTCTTTCCCAGGTTGAAAAAAGAAAGAAAAGAACTTGGTTAACATTTTCAAAATCACTTTATTGCTTATTCATTTAAGTATACTCTAAATGTTTTACTTTTTAACCATATTTTTTTTTCTTTCAACAGGGATCTTTGTTTTCTGATATACACTGTTACCTCTCTTTCCAACTGTTTAAGTTTTTTTTACTTAAAAAAATATAATATAGTTGGAAACTCTCATCTTATGACTGATGTCACTGAGTCTTGAGATATAAAATAATTCCCAAAAGTGACATGATTAAATCCCACACAATGACAATACATATATGCATATTTATATACTCTTCACTTCAATTATTATAAACACTCACCTCAAGATGTATTATTTTAAATAAAAGATAGTTCAAACACAGATAATGTTACATGTATTTTTATTTAATTTGAAAACATTATATTAAAGGAAGTATTTGGAAAGCTAGCATTTGTTACAATGAGAATTTTTCCCACATGGTAAAGTCAGAAGATTGAGTGCAGGAAATAAATTATCAACCAATTAATGTGTATTTTTTTCAGCTCTTACTCATAACCTCCCTAGCTGTCATTTCATATAACCATACCTTACCTGTAAATTAAGCTTTCCTTTTATCAAACTCAGCTGGGGGTTATTATATCAGTTTTAATGCCTCTAAAATGGTAATAAAGGTAGATTTATATCACAAATGGAAAATCTGAGAGTGGAGGACATTTTCCATGTGGCAGTCTCATAAAACTATCACTTTTAACAAACAACTTGAATTCAAGAGAAATTTGCTAAAATCTTTTAAGCATATTCGTGGTCTTAGGAGGAAGTGCTAATATGGAATCTGTCTGCTCTGCTGCAGCTGCCTGATTTATGAAAGCATAAACAACCCTGACTCATTCTAGGGAAGTTGTAATTACCATATGGACTGTTAAATGTGCAGGCACTTCATAAGGACCAATGCAGTAGCTTAAATTATAGTCATTATGCTATCCTTGCTCCCAAATCTTGCTTTAATCCCCACTAAGAAAAAAAAAAAGCCTCAGTTCAGTACCCTTCATATCAATTCCATTGCACCTTGAGAATAAGTGTACATCAAGATGCTTTATAAGAGAGTAAGTAAAAGCTAATTAGCAAGGTAAGACATAAATGACTACTTCCTCAAATGTTCGATAGAGGCATTATCAATATGGGCACTCTATACATTATGCATTATGCTTTAAATCTTCTTCTAACTAAAAAAAAGAATGAAAATTTGGTTAACATTTTCATAACCACTGAATTGCATATTTACTTAAGCATACTCTTGTTGTTATGATTTTTAACCATACATTCTTTCATTATATGGCCAGGATCTATCATTAAATGGCCTGGACTATTATATGGCCAGGATCTTTAAGATTCCACAATGTAGTAAGAGAGGCAAATACATACATACTTGAAATACACTGTTATGTAATCATATTAAATATGATTCAATAAAACTGTGATCATTCCTGCCTTATTTTACCAAAATCAATAGTGAAAAACCACTATAAATATGATGAGCAGTTTCCACATTCTAGCAAGAAAGATTTTGTCTAGAGTCCAAAGAAGTATTTATTGGCATTATATTTTTCTATCAATTGTTTAAACAGCCACTTGGTATCCTAAAACTCAATTCATTTTTAGTCAGCATCTTCTCTAATCCAGACACTCAACTCTGTGTGTTGGAGTACAATATCTGTACAAATCTTAAAGAATCTTGGCTATACCATTAAGATGTCCTGGAGCCAATGAGACTCTATTTATAGCATTAAATAATACTAGAAATGACTTATCTAGGGCTTAGTATGTGCTAGGCACTATTCTAAAAACTCAAAATATATCAACCTATTTAACCCTAGAAAACTCTATGAGAGACACTATTATTATTCCGTATTATATTTGGAATGCAGAAGCACAGAGAGTTTAAGTAACTCCCCTAAAGGTACACATAATGGAGTCAGAATTCAAAAACCCTGGAGTCTCTTAACTGTATTACCGTACATCTCAAACAATGTACATCTCTATCTCAAACAATAAAATATCAGAGCTGAACTTTGAGATCATGGCATCAATGTGTAGTCTGAACAGGCACAAAACTGGACAGAGGACTACTACAGAACTACAAGTGTATGCCAGGAAAAAAACCAATAATACATGTAAGAAATAATATGAAAACAATTTTTTAAAATGTGGTGACTAATTGGATATGGAGAACATAGGAGAAATAATTGAAATATGACTAAGAATTTGAACTTTGGCTGGGCGCGGTGGCTCAAGCCTGTAATCCAGCAACTTTTGGGAAGGCGAGACGGGTGGAATCCACAAGGGCGAGGAGATCGAGACCATCCCTGGCTAACACGGTGGAAACCCCGTCTCTACTAAAAAATACAAAAAACTAGCCGGGCGAGGTGGCGGGGCCGCCTTGTAGTCCCCGCCTACTCCGGAGGCCCTGAGGCAGGAGAATGGCGGTGCACCGGAGCGGAGCTTGAAGTGAGCTGAGATCCGCCTGCACTCCACTGGGCCGACAGAGCGGACTCCGTCTCCAAAAAAAAAAAAAAAAAAAATAAAAAAGGAATTTGGAACTTGAAAAATGAGATGTCTTAATAGAAATAAGATGTTTAAAAGAAAGAGTGGAGAAAGAGAAACCAGACTAAAACTTTCTATCACTAGGAGGGAGCTTCCGGAGGAGGCCCTCATATCGTGGTATACAAAACACAATAGATTCCATTATTGAGGAAGTTGGGCAATAATATTCATTAAAAACAACTTTACCAAGACAATTATCAGCAGATTATCTTATTCCTCTGGAAATTCTTGCAATTGCATCTATAAATAGATATTCACTCCTGAAGGACTTTGCTGACATAAAATGTATTTTACATCCTCCAGGCTAAATGTTCAATGGGGAAAGGATCAGCATAAGCTTGTTGGTCCTGGTGGTTAATCCATCCATTCCCTCTGTAATTCCTCCTGCATGAAGTCCAATTGGATTTTTGCTGTTTGGAAATTAATTTAAAAGGGCTGAACACGGAAGCACGGCAAGTGGAATCACAAAAGGGAAAATATTCAGCCATGGGGAATGCAAAACTCTGTCCAGGTAAGCCAGTGTCTACAATATGCCTGCCCTAGCACTAATTTCCCTTCCCAGGTTTTGGCCACATAACATCTGTTTCTTACAGTGCAGGGTGGTGAAAGGAAAATGACACAAGTGGTAAGCACTGGACATATGCCGGGGAAAGGAAGTGATTTATTTTATATTAAGACTATTACTGTGCAAAAAAAAGAACTAATATGCCCTCTTGGTAAGACTTGCATAATATGTGGTGGTGTTTAAGAGAAAGATTGTATATTTTTATTAAATCATAACACAAAAATATAGGGGCTCTGAAAATCTAATTAGCACAATGAATAAAACAGAAGGCCTATAAAAATTATTTTTCTGAATAAATGGTAAGGATTCTACCAAGAAGTTTAGAAAATAAGGCAGGAGGGAGGGATAACTTTAAGAAAATAGATAAAATTATTTATTTCATCAAGGTAGAAATATTTTATTTAAAAAGGATTGATGTTTACTAAGAAATAATCAAAAAAAATTTAAAATAATGTTTTTAATAAATTATTAGTATATTAATAAACCATTCATTAAATTGAGGAAATATCAGTATTAGCCTATGAGATTTACTGAAAATGGAACAGCATTTTCTAACAGAAGTATTTCATTATATTACGCTCCATAGAATGAGTTTACGGAAAATAGGAAATGAAAGGCAACATAGGATAAAGAATAATCTTTAATTTATTATTTAAATTGATAAAAGACTATATATTTGTGCACAACATGATGTTTTGAAATATGTGTATTTCCACACACATAGGGTGCTCCCTCCCTAGTGATAAAAAGTTTAAGTCTGGTTTTCTCTTTCCTCCACTCTTTCTTTTTTTTAAACATCTCTATTTCTATTAAGACATCTTCTCATTTTTCAAAGTTCAAATATTGTGGAATGGCTAAACTGAGCTACTTAACATACATTAGATCACATACTTATTACATTTTGTGGTGAGAACACTTCAAATATACTCTGTCAGCAATTTTCAAGGATACAATACATTGTTATTAATTATAGTCACCCTGTGTACAATAGATCTCTTAAACTTATTCCTCTTGTCTTACTAAAAGCTCATATCATTTTACCAACATCACTCCAAACACCCCACTCCCCAGTCCTGGTAACCACCATTCTACTCTCTACTACTATGAGTTCAACTTTTTTAGATTCCACATAAAAGTGAAATCACGTGGTATATATCTTTCTATGCCAGGCTTATTTCACTTAACATAACGTCCTCCAGGTGTATCCATGTTGACACAAGGATAGGATTTCCTCTTTTTTTAAGGGTGAATAATTCCACTGTTTATAAATACCACACTTTCTTTACTTATGCATCTGTTGTTGGACCTTTAGGTTGATTTTATATCTTGGTTATTATGAATAATGTTGCTGTGAACATGGGAGTGCAGATACCTTTTTGACATATGAATTTCAATTTGTTTTGTTATATGTTGCATAGAGCTTTTCAGTTTGATGCAATCCTATTTGTTTACTTTTGCTTTTGTTGCTTGTACTTTTGGGGTCATATCCAAAATATCATTGTCTGTATCAATATCATGAAGTTTTTTCCTTAGGTTTTTTTCTAGTAGTTTTACGGTTTGTGGTTTTAAGTCTTTAATCCATCTTGAGTTCATTTTGTGTGTGGTGCGAAATAAGAATCTAATTTCATTTTTCTGCATGTGGCTATCCAATTGCTTCAAAAACATTTATGGAAGAGATTGTCCTTTCCTCATTGTGTGTTCTTTGCATCTTGACCAAAAACCAATTCACCATAAATGCATGGATTTATTTCTGCACTCGCTAATCTGCTCTACTGGTCTATGTATCTGTGTTTATGTCAGCACCGTGTTGTTTTTATTACTACAGCTTTGTAGTATATTTTAAAGTCAGACAATGTGATTTCTCCAGCTTTGCTATTGTTTGTAAAGATTGCTTTGGCTACTCAAGGGTGTTTTTGCTTCCTTACAAATTTTAGAATTGCTATTTCAATTTCAATGAAAAAGGTCATTTGAATTTTGATTACACTTGCATTGAATCTGTAGATTGTTTTGGCCAGTGTGGACATTTTAACATTAATTCTTCAAATCCATGAACATAAATTTATTTCCATTTATTTGTGTCTTCTTCAATTTATTTTATCAATGTTTTATAGTTTTCATTGTACAAGTCTTTCACTTTCTTAATTAAATTTATTCCTAAGCATTTTATTTTATTTTGTTTTAGCTATAGGAAATGAGATTATTTTCTTTTCTGGATAGTTCACTATTAGTTTATAGAAATGCTACTGATTTTTGTATGTTTATTTTGTATCCTGCAACTTTGCTGAATTCATTTATTTGTTCTAATTGTTCGTTTGTTTTTTCATGGAGTCCTTAGGCTTTTCTATATATAAAATCACGTTGTTTGCCAACAGGGACTATTTAACTTCTTTCTTTCCAGTTTGGATGCATTTAATGTCTTCCTCTTGCCTAACAGCTCCAGCTAGGACTTCCGGTACATGTTAAATAGAAGCGGTGAGAGTGGGCATCTTTGTCTTGTTCCAGAACTTCAAGAAAAACCCTTCAAGTTTTCATCAAGTCTGCTAGGCAGACATAGAGACTGGGGCTGGGGCTGGTGCCAGGGCAGACCTGAAGGCTCAGTTCACTGATATCAGCCTGGAGTCTGGGGTTCTGAAGGCCTGCCTAGTGTTAGGTTTTATTGGGAATAGTCCAGTATTAAAGTATAGATAGCCCAACGTTCACTTCTTTCTCTTTCCCCAAATAGGAAGGTATGTCTCTCCACAATGTTGTGCCTGGGTTTCGGAGAGGAGAGACATGGGTAATGTAAAACTGTGCTTTGTACCCTCCTCAGTGTGTCTTTTCTGATTTCTGTTCTACACCCAGATGCTGTAATCTCTTGCCTTGTGTTCCTGGCTCTTGTGAAGGTATTTTCTTGCATAGACACTTGTTTAAATTGATGTTTCTGTGGGCTGATATGTACCAGAAGTCCTTTTCTGCCATTTTGCTGACCTTTTTCTCCTGAAGATTAATTTAGACACAGAATGAACTCCAGGTGTCAAACAATTCCAAACCCATTCTTACAAATAAAAAGTGAAAATTCCAGAAAGATGACAGGACTTAGGTCATAGAATTAAATGATCAGCAAAAAGATAGGTTTGGGAGATTTCTAGCAATAGTAAATGGAGACTGTCTTTGGGGTTGCAATAAGAAATGGTAAGTGGTAATGGGGGAGGGATGCAATAGTATCACTGTCCTGGAAAGAAGGGGAACTGGGTGAAGAATTAGGCATGAAGTCACGGGGGTGGCAAAAACATTTTACTTACAATAAAAGATTGGAGAACATATTAGATCACAGAAAATCAGAAAGATCCATTGAAAATAATTACAATAAATTATTAAGAAAGCAAATGTGGGCAAGGCACGGTGGCTCACACCTGTGATCCCAGCAATTTGAGAGGCCGAGGCAGGAGGATCACAAGGTCAAGAGATTGAGACCATCCTGGCCAACACAGTGAAACCCTGTCTCCACTAAAAATACAAAAATTAGCCAGGCATGGTGGCACGCACCTGTTAGTCCCAGCTACTCAGGAGGCTGAGGCAGGAGAATCACTTGAACCCAGGAGGTGGAGGTTGCAGTGAGCTGAGGTCATGGCCACTGCACTCTGGCGAGAGAGTGAGAGTCCATCTCAAAAAAAAAAAAAAAAAAAAAAAAA
>NW_016805130.1:3489183-3493956 GCF_001698545.2 Rhinopithecus bieti | reverse complement strand
AAAAAAAAAAAAAAAAAAAAAAAATCAAATGTGATAAGTTGGTTAATAATTTATTAAAATTTTTCTAATAAAAGACAACTTTTTCCAAAGTCTTGAGGAAGCACTGAACCCATTGGTACAGCTTGGACATGCACAAAGTGTACAGCCAAGTATGTAATTATAGTTTTACCCCTTTTCCTGAATGAAAAAGGACTAAAAGACATTAAATACAGTATATGAAATAAAACATTATTGATCTATTATTTTTTAATATCTGAGGAAACTATCTGGCAGAAGCAAGAGAGTGGAAGGTAGAAGAAAATTAAAAAAAAAATTGGAGGTTCTACTTCAAAATTAGAAAACGCTTTATTTTAGTAATCATTTTATTTTAGAAAATATTTTATGTTGCAACATAGCGAGACCTGGTCTCTACAAAAATTAAAAAATAAATAGAATTAGCAGGACGTGGTGGTGCATGCTTATCATCCTACCTACTCGGGAGGCTGATGCAGAAGTATTACTTAAGCCCAGGAGCTTGAGATCACAATGACCTATGATGGAGCCACCACACTCCAGCCTGGACAACAGAGTAAGATCCTGTCTTGAAAAAAAAAAGAAAGAAAACATAAAAATAAACAGAAATAAGTAGTGTGCTCAAAATAAGATATCAAAATGATCTCTTCTTACATAATTTCTCAGTTATGTGGTGAAACATGAAACAAAAATCTCGTTAAATTTTACAAGAAGGAAGATTCTGAGAGCCACTCTGCCTCATCTCTTTTGTGCTCTGTAGTGTCCTGTGGCCATGTCTACTACAGTATCTATCTTACTGTGTTTTGATTGATCACGTCACATATTTCATGCCCTACCACTTACAGGACCCTTATTTTCTAAATCTTTGTTATTGTTGAAGATAGCTCATAGTCAATATCTGACAATGTTAAATTATTAAACTTAAAAGTATCTTTTTTATCATGAGAATAATACTATTATATAATATGCATGTAATAATAGTTTGTCACATATTTACAATAAATGAAGTGAGGTGGTACTGTCATGCAGAAAGATGCAAGTGGAAAACATTGTTCAAGTACTGTCTTCAGAAATGATATTTCCAGAGCTTCTGCAAGGGCTTTCAAGGTAGGAAAAGTAAATGAAAAGCAGATTTTTCTCCCTAACAAAATTGCCAGTGGGTAAGGCAAAGGTTCAGGAAAACAGGAGGTTTCTAATATATTAACCACCCGTTCAATGTCTGGCAGCAATTAGGAAAATAAACAGGATCCTGAGTAGAATTAACAGCACCAATTAAATACTGCAAGCACATTTATACCGATAACTAGTGGTGCAACATCTGGAAAGTTATTCACAAAATTGATGCCAAGTATTTCTGATATTCTCAAAGAAAACAAAACAAAACAAAATTAAAACTAGCAAACGGGTAAGAGATGTGAGCTTTGTACCAAAAAAGTACTAATTCTGACTTTTTCCATAATTTTAAACAAAAGCCAGGATAAAATTGTTTAAAAGTTTAAAGGGCACAATTACCTTTTAGTCTATTTTGTAGGCAAAGAGCTATTTCTAAATATGGGCTAAGTCATAGAAATTCAAAATATTATATTTAAGCCAGATATAATAACCTTAGAAAATTGAAAGTGAGGTAAGGATATTGGCCTTAATATAACACATATTGGAAAATTTGACAGAAATGGTTTTGAATTCATAAAATCTTTAGCATTTTAAGCAACTTTTTTTCTCCAAAGGAAGGTTTTTAATATTTTTGTTTATAAACCAAAAATCCACTGTAATAAAATAAATCTCCTTATATCTATTTCAGCTGCATATTAGCAATCCAAGTTATGTATATGTTGAATTAAAAAGCTTATCATTAATCATTCTTTTGAAGTTTGGGAAACATTTCTCTATAGGGATTGCAGTAATTGTAGTTTGGTTCTCAGAATAGTCCTCAGTGTTTCTCGCCCCCTCTGAAATACTGTGTTAATTGCCCTACTTTAACTACACCTAACCAACATATACATTTTTCCTAACTTGAAAGTTAATTCCAAATTCTAATTTAGAAGGCTAAATTAGAAAGACTTTTCTATCTCACAAAAATCTACCATTCACCTCCCCCCAAAAGAAATACATTTAATTAAAGAGGATCACTAAATTTATCCTTTAAAAAAAAAAAAAAAAGACACTCCTTTAAGACATGTACTCTTCTACTGAAATGAAGAAGGGGAGAAGAAAGGGAAGATGGAGTGGTCTTTTGTCTCAGACTTTCAGACACAATTGTTTATTCAACAAACATATACAAGCATCTTAGGTAACAACCCAAGGCAGGCATTATGTTACCTGGAAAAAAACAAGGATGAATTAAATATGGAACATGTCTTCCAGGAAACTAGTACAGTTTGGGAATACGAAAGACATGTGCGCAAATACTATGATATAAAATATCACGCTATGAACTTTGGCAGAGCAATGGAGGGTCTTACATGCTAGGCCAAAGAGATTAGCCTTTACCAATCTCTTTACACAGTCTGTTATGTGTTAGTTGGGGACAGTGAAATGACAATATCTGACTCAAACTTTAGGAAAAGTCTTTTAAAACCACAAGTAAAATGAAACACAAAGGATCGGGGTGGTTATTGAGAGAAATTGATGTTGGGTGACATGCCCTAAAATAATACTAAATAATATAGGCCAAACAAGACTGTGCAGTACTGGATTTTGAAGACAAGGAGAAATATTTAAGAAACTTTTTGCGGACTTGACTAATTCTGATGCTAAACTACACTAAATCATGTTGGAGAGCCAAACAGAATAAGACATTATAAGGCTTTCAAGTTGAATTTGGATAAATAAGAGGATGGAAATAAAAAGACTTGGGTTGCCTGGAAAACTTAGGTGCTTAATTTAAGATTGTAGCAAATTGAGTTCATAGAGTTTTAGTTATATTCTTAATATTGAATGAGATAATGGGCAAGGAGAAGACTTGGGGAAATGCATGTGTTCAAGGAGTTAGGAAATAAAAGGTAAAAAAAAAATTTAAATGCAGTTTGTCAAAGCAGAACTTGAAGAGTGTTCCTTCATGGAAACCAAGGGAAAAGAGTATGTCACAGAAGGGCTACGAACATAAATAGAATCCTGCAGAGTAGGGGAGGAAGACGAAAATTGAAGAAGAGCCCGTCAAGTCTTCAAATAGGACCCATTCATTCCTATGACATTCTTTAATTCCAAACTTGTCTGCATCTAATTTACTTTATAAAACAGGGTTTACTCCTACCATCCATCTCGCAGCATTTCAATAAGCAAGATTTTATTTCATTGGAATCTACCTCTGTGCTTCACAAGTTTCTCCAGCAAATTATTCAGTCTCTAGGATATTGCCTGGCCTGAAGAAATCACCAAATATTGGTATGCTGGATAAAACAAAGCTACTTGACAGGGGATTTGTTGGGGAGTAAGACTGAAAGGGGCTTGAGGAACTGTGAAGAGACAGAGTAAAGGGTCTATTTGAGCAAAGTCTGGACTTTATGCAGGTAGAATGTTTATTATTTGTGATAATGAGAAGATTACGAAATGACAGTGTTTAATCAAGACTTAAAGGTAAAACCCCAAATTACAAAACACCCCAGACGCCAACCTAGGCAATACCATTCAGGACATGGGTATAGGCAAAGATTTGATGACCAAGATGCCAAAAGCAATTTGCAACAAAAGTAAAAATTGACAAATGGGATTGAATTAAACTAAAAAGCTTTTGCACAGCAAAATAAACTATCAATAGAATAAGCAGACAATCTACAGAATGGGTGAAAATTTTTGCAATCTATGCATCTGACAAAGGTCTAATATCCAACATCTGTAAGGAAGTTAAACAAATCTACAAGAAAAAAAAAAACCCTATTAAAAAGTGGGCAAAGGAAATGAACAGGCACTTCTCAAAAGAAGACATACATGCTGCCAATGATCATAGAGAAAACAGCTCAATATCACTGGTCATTAGAGAAATACAAATCAACACACAATGAGATACCATCTCGCACTAGTCATAATGGCTACTGACAAAAGTCAAAAAATAACAAATACTGGCAAGGTTGTGGAGAAAAAGGAACACATATACACTGTTGGTGGGAGTGTAAATTAGTTCAGCCATTGTGGAAGTCAGTGTGGCAATTCCTCAAAGACCTAAAGACAGAAATACCATACAACCCTGTAATTCTATTGTTGAGTATATACCCAAAGGAATACAAATAAAAACACATGCATATGTATGTTCATTGAAGCACTGTTCACAATAGCAAAGACATGGAATCAACCTAAATGCCCATCAATGATAGACTGAATAAACAAAATGTGGTCTATATGCACCACAGAATACTATGCTGCCATGAAAAAGAATGAGGTCATGTCTTTTCAGGGACATGGATGGAGCTGGAGGCCGTTATCTTTAGCAAATTAATATAGGAACAGAAAATAAAATGCCACATGTTCTCACTTACAAGTGGGAGCTAAATGATGAGAACAAATAGACACATAGAGGGGAACAACACACACTGGGGTCTTTCAGAGGGTGGAGAGTGACAGGAGGGAGAAGATCAGAAAAAATAACTAATGGTTACTAAGCTTAATACCTGGATAATCAAATAATCTGTACAACAAATCCCCATAATACAAGTTTATCTACGTAACAAACCTGATTTCTATCTGTGAATGTAAATGTTAAAAAAAAAAAAAAAAAAAAAAAAAAAAAAAAAAAAAAGGGGGGAAAAAAAAAAAGGGGGGGTTTTT
>NW_016805130.1:3445442-3489030 GCF_001698545.2 Rhinopithecus bieti | reverse complement strand
AAAAAAAAAAAAAAAAAAAAAAAAAAAAAAAAGCGAGTGAAATAAGATAAGGTGGAGCTTTTGAAAGTAATATCACAAATTTTCTCAACATTACCTCAAAAGTCATTAGATTTCACTGCACTTGTTTAAATCTCTCAGTCTTAGATATGTTCACCTTGTCTTTATTTCACAGTTTTCCTAGAGTATAGAATTCCATTTTATCAAAGTATCACTTTTAAAAGTCAATAATTCCTTTAAATATTACTTGTGTTTTCAACTATAAATGCTAAAAGTCTGTACCTAATGAAACTCCACATATAGTAACACTGAAATTCTACCAAAAAACCTATGCCAATATATGCAAAATACTCATACACATTACCCAAGCCAGTTAATAAAAATGTAAATCCAGTAAAAGTTTCTAATAATTCTGCTTAATTAAAATTTTACCCCTGTATAATGAATGATTAGGAAATACTGTATTTTCTTATTTCTTCTTACCAACACCTAAATGGCATGGTTCTCTCCTCACCTCTGCCCCACTATTACCTTGTTAATAAGTTATTTTTATTTCTGACAAGGAAAATTAAAAGCCAGTTGTTGTGTTATTCTGCCCTTCTTTTCACCCTTAACCTGAACTTGGCATTATGACAATTGGAAAGGAGGAGAATTACGTCAGCTCTTCTTTGAGCTTTTGAGACCCTTTCAATTTCCTCTGGTGCTTCATTCATCTTCGGTTACTTTCTTTGGCTCATGACGGAAGGTAACCAGCAAGATAGGGCAAATGAGTTATGTAAGAGGTTTAACCTTGAATCATTAAAACCAACACTTGAGCTTCTAAGGTAAATTTCAGAACAATACAGTAAACTTCAATGCTCAGTACCAGTGATTTTGTTCTGACAAGCAAGAATATTATAACTTGGAATCTTCATGGTGCCTTTTTTTTTTTTTTTTTAACTTTTCTCTTTGAATTAAACACCTTTTTGCACATCTGCTCAGCTGGTAAACCCTCTACAACAGATACCTGAAGTAGAAATTTGTCCTGTCCAAATTCGAGTTTTACCTGTATTTGTTGCCCAAGTTGTTCTGTGTGGATCAATATAAACTTCAACTGTGCTCCTTCTATAAATCTTTCATTTCCTCAAATTTGAATGTTTTGGGTAGTGAGTTAGCTGTTATAACTTTAAGGGCAAATATTCTTCTACGCAAATAGTATCCTTGTATTAGGAAAGCTTTACCACTAACCTCTTTAAATGGATGTCTTGATAGTATTTGTAAACTTCAACATGCTTTTAAAATTGGTCCTCTGTCTCCTTTATTTAAAGGACAAACATGTTGCCATTGATCTTCCCTATTCTTCCCTTCCAGATGGATTGTTATTTGTGTGCGATATCAAATGTTTGACTTTGTGTAAAAAAATGATCCAGTGCCTCAATAAGTTTTTTTTTTCCACTTTCCAAAAATTTCAACCATAGTTTTTGTTTCACTCACAACGTTGGCATGTTTATTTCTGGCAGTTTCCCCTCTGTCTCTTATTAAACTCGACTCTAATTTGGATGGTTCCAAGAAGGATGAGTTTTGGGGTTTGTATTAACTTGGTTGAGTTTTTCCTCTATCTGATATTAAGGCAGAAATTTATTTATGTGACACAGGCATGAGTTTCCATTTATCGTTGTTTGTTAACTAACTCTACTGCACTTCCTGTTGGTTAATTCATGCCCTGTGGCTAAAATCTGAACTCAGACTTACCTAATACTATTTGGGAGTCTTTAGCCAGGACAGACAACCATAGAAGCATCTCTGGATGCTCTGGAGACAAGGCAAACAGATTACTATGGTTACAGTTTTCATTCTTTTCCATTTACCCCCTTTCTCATCCTCTCCTCACTGCCCTCCAGTCCTGCCCCAATCCCTGACAAACAAACACACACAAAACAAGAGTTTATTTGGGAGTAATTTATAGAATAGTTCTCAGGGTGGACCACAATAAGCCCTTCCTAATGTTTATCCTGCCAAAGCTGCCTTTTTTTGCTCCTGTAAGTTAGTGAAGGTAGAAATGAAGAAAAGAAAAAAGAAAGGAAGGAAGGATGGAAGAAAGGAAGGAAAAGGAAAAGAAATAGAATCTGGACAGCCAGTCCTGTAACACTCAGATCTGTCTAACACTGCCAATCTAAAATCTAAAATCTAAAAACGCATGCCTCTTTTAATGGGAAGTCATCTTGATTCTAAGAAAAAATCTCCTATCACCACTAAATTTAGATGCTCATTAATTGGACATTTTGGTTTTAATCTATTTCTAACGCGAGTGTTTACCTTTGCATAAGTAAGATATTGGCTTAAGATTCTGAAGTCCCTTTCACAAATCTTGTCAAAGCAAACCAAAGGTAGAGATGGATGGAGGTTCCCCACATCTCCTAATGATTCATGTGTGAAAAACAGAGTAGATAGTCCAGGAAAATCATGCTACAATTATTGGTTTTGAAACCTACATGTGAGCAGCACAAAGTAGTCTGTACTATTATTGCCTTAAATTCTATGTATTTTCCATCCTTGAGCCCTAGCAAGATTACAGAGAGAAGTGGTAAGGTCTTTTTTTTTTTTTTTTTTTTTTTAACTCAGCCCGATCTTCCCCATCACACTAATAGACATACAAGTGTAAGCTCCATCTTGCCCATCACACTGACAGACACTAAGTGTTACATAGGTAAATTACAGAAAAAAAATATGGAAATTTATGTACAAAACAATTCATTCTGTTTCTTTCTAAATTCTGATGGCTCATTCCAGACAATGGTGTGTTTTTCTTGGATATTGTTCATATCTATGAAACAAAACACTTTAGGTAAATATTTAAAATAAAAAACAGTCTATTATATTTCTCAACCTGAGTACTCTGAAAATTTATTTCCATAGTAAAAATGGATGGGAATTAGGTAAGTATATTAATTTTAATATTAATTTCACTCTTTCACTTACCAAGTCACTAGTGATAAATTCTCAATGTACGGTCATTCTTAAAGATCACAGAAACCGATAGGAGGAGTACACAAGCACATCAGATTAAGATAAGGTAGAATCAATAATAGAAGGGTATCACATGGAAGCTAGAAAGTTATATGCTTCAATCTCATTTTATAATAATAAAAACAAGATCTCAAATAATAACACTAACTATAGTTAAACCACTAAGGAAGTGACCAAAGCTAGGTGTAAACTCTGTCTTTTGACTTCCAGTCCAGTATTCTTTTCCATTCTATCATAAAAGAGATAGAGTGGACATTTTTTATCATCTTAGGCTGCATTTTTCTGTGCCTAGGAAATCTCCAACCTTAAAAGACCAAGAACACCTCCCACAACTGAAATTGAAAATGCAAGATATTTTGTAACTTTCTACACAGGGAAGGCAAGAATGCATGAAATCAGCAGCCAGATAGTCATCCTTCACAGATTTTAGAATAGAAACAAGTAAGGCAAGGAAACCAAGGGTTTACAGACCTCAGTCTGGTAAGCCAGTAGCAGCAGTCACAGTCATGTCCTGGTTTTGACATAATTGCCAAGTGGTTCCGGAAGCAATGCCCACAGTCCATCTAATGACAGTGGGTTCACAGTGAATCTGCAGTATTCATGTCCACTTGTGGTGGCAATAATGTCTTCACAAGGCCAACTTGAAGAATTTTGGGTGTGTTCAAGACACAGAACAGAGAGGAAAGGAGAAAGATGGCCCAAGGATAAACAATCAAAGGTCATCCAACTTTCTGCCTCAGTCTAGATACCTTGGGTTTTCCTTGTCAAGCAGGTCTCAGGATACCTTTAGCCATAGGGCCTCCTATAAGCGGTAAATGGGGTTGGAGTGTGTACCATGAACAGCCATTAATTCCATCAGACCATGCGATATGGGACTTGGTAACAAAGGGGAGAGTTAGTCATGTTTTTTTCCCTTAAGTTTTTATGTATATTTTCTTTTCAAATATAAATTTAGGAACTAGTTAAAATTATGACTTCAAAATAAAAGAAAAAAATAATTTATATCTCGTTGTAAATATACAATGAATCTGGTAGGATGGGGAATACCAAACTAGTTTTTAAAATCCATAGTTCAGACTACAAATACTGAGATTAAGCAATTCAAATGTGTACTGAGTGTTTTATTTGCCATTTACAGAACTGTTCCAAGCAAATGACTTCCATGAATCCAACTTGCTTAAAATAGTTTACAAGATCTGGAACTTGAAGCAAGTCCTTGCTTTTTGTTGTGTTTTGTTGCTGTGCACTGGTGTAAACAGTTGCTATGTTTCATGGAAGGTGTTAATGCCACATCTACTGGGAATTAAAACCATTCTCTGTGACAGTAATTGTTATACCTTCCAAAATAGCATCACTGTCTCCAACTCCTGTGGGATTTCTGGAAAAGTAATTTTTTATCTTAAAAGATAAAATTTTTTATCTAAAAAAGTGTGGCTTTCCTGCTTAGAAAACTGAAGGCTTGAATTTCCCTATTTGAAATGAGTTTATATATTGGCTTTAATAGATCCTACCCATAGGAACATAAATTAGTTCAACTGTTGTGGAAGACAGCGTGGTGATTCCTCAAGTAACCAGAAATGCCATTTGACCCAGCAATCCCATTACTGGGTATATACCCAAAGGAATATAAATAATTCTGTTATAAAGATATATGCACACATATGTTTATTGCAGCATTATTCACAATAGCAAAGACATGGAATCAACCCAAATGCCTATCAATGATAGACTAGATAAAGAAAATGTGGTACATATATACCATGGAACACTATGCAGCCATAAAAAAGGAACAAGATCATATTCTTTGCAGGGACACAGATGAAGCTGGAAGCCATCATCCTCAACAAACAAGAACAGAAAACCAAACACCACATGTTCTCACTCATAAGTGGGAACTGAAGGATGAAAACAAATGGACACAGGGACAGGAACAACATACACTGGGACCTGTCAGGGGAAGGAGAGGGGAGGGAGAGCATCAGGACAAATAGCTAAGGCATGCAGGGCTTAATACCTAGGTGACAGGTTGACAGGTGCACTAAACCTCCGCGGCACACATTTACCTATGCAACAAACCTGCACATTCTGCACATGTATCCCAGAACTTAAAGTAAAATTTAAAAAAATAGATCAGTGAAAGCAAAATTTATACTAAACACATATATGATTACAATTATCCACACTTCTGCAAATCTGGTATCTTTCCCTTAAACCTTGATTTTTGTCATTTCAATTTTATTTAATGTCTTAGGTTTGGTTTTTAAAAATATCTTCTACAGTGCTTAATGCAGTATCTTGCATGTAGGTGTTTAATTATTAGCAAGAGTCAATAAAGTCTTGATATAAAATATCAATCTATTATCAAAGTCATATTCAACTACCATTTCAATTTGTCAAATTTCCAGTTATGAGATGCTAAAACAATACAATCAATGCTTGACAAATCATATATTCAAATTTTCTACATTAGTAAGTCTAAGACATAACATGAACCAAATCATGAAAATTTGCCATCTTTTGTTCCAAAAGAAAGTCTTCTGGAATTATATTGAATAAATTTGGATTCTATATTGCTCATTTAATAATATTCACCTTCATTTTATTATTCTGGCTTTACTTTACCTATGTATAAATTTCAATGCTGTAGTGTTGTCTGTTGGATAAGTTAAGAAATATATAAATTGAAAATGATTTTAATAAAACAATAGATCTTATTAAATACATTAGGAATTTTACATATTTTGATATCTAAATTATAGTTACCATAGTAAAAGAAAATTGACAAATACATAATAAAGAGATATCTTATTAAATAAATTATTCAACAAAAATGGAAGTTAGAAGACAGCATCATTTATTAAACCATGACTATTTCAAACTGGTTTCCTTATATTATCAAAGCATTCTTCTGTGTTAGGTGTTAAAAACGTTAGGATATAATAGAGAAGGTATCAGGTCACAGTTTCACAACAGTAAGGAGGTGAGTAAGTATTAAAATGTGTTTTCATTCAACTGTGCCTTAGTGGTTTGCTTGCAGAATTTAATGAATATCACATATGGACAATACATATAGACATTATTTATTGTCATTCCAACAGTTCCACCACTTTTAATTTAGTTATGCTAAATAGAGTATAATATTTCATTCCCTTGTCACTTCAAGTGACAAAAGAAAATTATCTGTTCTCAAAATAACTATAGAAAGAAATGTATAAGTTCCCATAAAGAATGGTCTATAACTGAAATTTTGTAAGAATACAGTTTCCTCAAGGAAAACACTCCCTGTTAAACTGGACTTGTGCTATTTTAAAATCATATGATTTATCCATTTAATACCATCTTTCTATGTGTTAAGTATGAAAGGACAAAGACTTGCTGGATGCGAGTCTGTCAGCGCTCTATGAGCAGCCATAGGCCTTGACACTGTGGCTGCAAGGGCAGAGTGACTCAAGGAATGTAGAGGCCCAGCTGCTAAATGAATAAGAATATTTTGGTTATCTGTTGCGTGTAGATATCACAAACTTATTTTAATTGATAACTAAGCTAGATATTGATGCCACTAATATATAATGAGCAGCAATTATACGTGAGGCCTTATGCAAAGAATTCTCTAATCTTTCCTGTCTATTAGAGTTAGCAACTGACCAATAAGGAGCTGGCATGGCAAATAATAAAGATATATAATTGTGAGAGTAATAATTGTAACCAAAAATCAAAGGAGCTTCACATATCTTGGCACCTGCCTGTCACTTTTTTTATTTCTTATTGTTTTAATTTTGATTTTTAGAGACAGGACCTTGCTCTGTGGCCCAGGTTGGAATGCAATGGTTCAATCATGGCTCACTGCAGCCTCAAACCCCTGGGCTCCAGCAATCCTCCCACATAAGCCTCCTGAGTAGCTAGGACAACAAGCGCATGCCACCACATCTGGTCAATTTTAAAAATTTTTATAGAGACGAAGTCTCGGTATATTGCCAAGGCTGGTCTCCAACTCGTTGCCTCAAGAGATCCTCCTGCCTTGGCCTCCCAAAGTGTTGGGATTACAGGCATGAATGACCATGCCCAGCCCCTGTCACTCCTTACTTTCCACAGTGGTCCATGCCTGTACTAAGCACTTCTGCTGGATTCTCACATCCTTTCCCACAATGCTGTGCCCCTTCCTTAGCGTTCCTGGTCTTGAACTCTGCTCTAATCTTCCTCCCTCAATTTTTCATGATTTAAACTTCCAAATCCAGAAGGATACTCCATGCATTACCAACAGAGATGGTGACAGCACAGGCCAGACAACCCTTTTTTCATCCAGAAAAATAAAATTGTCTCAGAAACACACGGTATTACAACTTCCACAGTTTTGAGTTTTGGAGTCTGAAATGAGAACACATGGTGATCGAGGTTTGTGAGGAACGGACTGCCAAGTGTATTCCCCTTTGAGGTCCCTCCACCATTGTGTGGTAAAGGTATGTTATCTCATATTTCCCATGGTCTACAGTTTTCACATTCTTCTCCTGGACACACATAGACACACATACACATACATACTAACATGCCCATCACATAGGTATACATCTTCAAGAAACTTTTCTCCAAGGCATTATGGTCAAATGAAGGTAAAAATGTCTTCTCTAGAAGGCAATCAAGCCTTGGAAATTGTTCTTGCCTAGAAAGGTAGATGAGCATGTATATATTGTTATAAAGGATATGTTTGTCTTCTTTTTGTATTAATAGCTATGTCCACACTACATATTAGCGCATAGAAACCAAAGTCGTTAAAGTGCCTGCTCTGAAGTCTATTCAGCTACCCTAACCCATTCAGAATGCAAAATAAGTTGTGTTTGAGCTCTTTATTTTATTCCATTAGGTAATAAACCTTAGTACACAGGTTTTAATGCATACATTCAACATACATGTTGGTCTTTAGTTAAAATAACTTAGGATCACAGAATAGATTAATTTACTTATTGTCATTTATCTAACAAACCCAGAAATAATATACTTGATTATCTATTTCCAAATTACCTTTCTAGGTTCTCCCATACTCTTAGAAAATTTCTTAAATTTCCTGGGACAAGCATGTAAGATTATTTTATATTCTAACTTTTCTCTGACTTCTTTTTCTAGCCTTCTCCTGCTCTATGCCCTAGAATTATATTAATTCAAGTCTCAATTCCTTTTATGTAGTCTCCACTATACCTAAATTCTCCCCCTCACTTTATAAAAAAGGCACTCCCATCCTGTGTGCCTCCATGGGGGGTCTATCATAGCCCTAAACGATGATTTCACTTAGTATCATGTTTTACTATTGGGCTATATTCTACCTGATTTCACAGGAAATGACCACTTTCTCCTTGTATTTCCAGGAATTACCATGGGGTCTAGTACATTATAGGGGTTCAATAAACGTTTAAAGAATAAATAATTAATATTATAAGTTTTAAAAAGTTTTCATATTCCTTTGCATTCATGAAAAAAATGGAGCTTAAAACAAGCAGGTAGTTTATATGGAAGCAAACTAAGGGAGAATAAGTGAAGAAACAGGGATAGTAAGATAGATTCAGGAGAAGAGTCAATACCAGGTTGAGCTTTTTACATCTTGTCAGCTGAGACCCACATAGAATATTACAGAAAATTGTCCCTCCAAGCTTTCAGACTGCATTTCCATGTGGGCTGAACAGAACCCTGAGAAGTACCTGAGGTATAATATTACAGAAATATGTGTTGAGCATGTGATGTGGGATGCTATCAGCGAACATGGGATTTTTCTAATGCAGCTGCAGTTCACATCGGAGGGGGCCCTGAGGATAATACATGAAATGTCAAAATAACACGCTAAAATTTCATTAAAAATGGGGTTCAGATATCTTATTCAGATATGTGATGGCTTCTAAGTGCCAGGTATAAAACCATTGTTTCTATCTTTTCTTTTACTAACATATGTTGAGATGTTTATGTGTTTTCACAATACCAAAATGCAAGTAAATTCAATGTAAAGTGATACAATCCTTTGCCAAATCAATTTACAAAACTATATTGAATATCTAAAATATTAATCCTTTCAACTAATTCTTATTATGCATTGTATAAGTGCACAACCAGAGGCTGAAAATTGAATGTGGCCGGCTAAAGCACCTGGCCTGAGCTTGGTTTATAAAGCTCTCTAAACAGGACATTCTACTGCTAATGTTACTGAATGGTTTGAATAATTGCATTAGATTTGTATAAAGTAGTGGCAGTCAATCTTTTATTTAATCACTGCCTAATACTCTTTATAAAATTCAGAAAATATGTGACATATATGATTTTTAAAAGATTAACCACATCCTCCCTTTGTCAAACAAATTTGAAGCTCTACATTTTTTATGTTTTATTCTGCAGGAGTAAAAGAAACCACATTCTAGGCATTAAGACCATTGAATATGGGTTAAGTTGTTCTCTGGGTTCTAATTATATTGACTACATAAATATAATATACATTGTGTTCCTGAGAGCATATCCTATGCTATTATAGACATATGAACAGTAATAGCATAATTGGCTCACAATATCCTATGAAATCAGAAGATTTCATCTAAACTTCAAAGAATCAGGCTTTCTTTTATAATTGTGTAACTAATTTAAGAAGCACAGATCTAGAGAATAGTTTTTTCCATTGAAAATACATACTGTTTTCAAAATGGGAGATGGATGATGATAATGCTCTTTGCTTATACCAATTATCCCACAAGTTTTCTTTCTCTGGTTTGCACAACTGAGAAACAAATCTATCAGGTAATTTCCTGAGAACTATTCCCATCTTATTCCCTTCTAATTTAATTCATTATCCTCCCTCTTTTGCAAAGCCAGGGTCTTCGCACACAATGAGAATATCCCCAGACTCAGCGAGTAAACCATGACTCTTTTAAGTCAATACCAATGTTTCTTTACTATTACCCACAATTGGTTTGGGTCTGGACATGTGAAAATGTAATAAGCAGATGTTTATTAATCTTATGCATTGTCTGAGTCTTGTAGAAGGAAGCTACAGTGAAGTATAGTTCAAAGTAATTCTAAATCAGAAGCAATTAGTGAATACTAAGAAAAATTTAAGCCAGAACTTTGGAGAAAAAAGATATCTTTCAAATATAAAATACTAGTAAGTTTTTCTATGCTATTATGCATTGCTATTTATTTTCTCTTTGTTTAGGAATACATTCTCTCAATGACTCTATTACCCATAAACAAAAAAGTACAATGAGGAAATCAATATATCACAGTCTTGAACAACATAGAGGTAATGTTTAAATTATGTTTAAAAATATCTATCTTTTCCCAGATAAACTTTTGCATCTGGGGAACTCTCTTCAGATCTGGAGTTGCTTCAATGAGTAATGTTGACCTTAAACTTAAGGAAGTCAGTAGGTTCTGTATTTTAAAGAAGGGTTCGGGAGAAGTTACATAGCAAAGATCATGATGCTTTACAGCAGTCCTGGGGAAAAGACACTACCGACTTGCCCAGTGAATCTCTTTATCCTTTTGACAAAGCAAAGAAATCAGACTGGAGGTTTGGCTTCACCAATTTTCTAACTAAAATATCTGAGTTAGAGAAACCTAAAGCTTTTGATTATAAAAGAAATTGTTTCCAAGCTCTGATCCCCTTCCCATGGATTTGGCAGGGAAACACAATATAACATTTTTGGAGTTAGGAATTTTCAGTAGGAGTTCTAATAAATTACATATCTCTGTATAAATATATTACAATTAATAACAGTTGATCCTAGTTAGGATAATGGATTGTAACCAAAGATTTATTCATTTGAGATTAGAAAAATTTCTAATCTGAGAGGACTTTAGGAATTATACAGCCCAATGCTGTAATGTAATGAATGAAGAAATTGCAATAAAAGATTTTAGGTGATTTTTCCCAATGTCAGACCTAACAAGTGTCAGAATCATGACTAGAACCTACTTTTTACCACTTAGTCTCATGATCCATATATTAAAACATCCTACCTCTTGCTTTCATAATCATCAGTGAATGACTGAATCATTGATTGAATCATTAATGATTGAATTATTGATGGCTCAGGGTAAATTTGTACTTGTGCATTTGTTATATGAAAATGGCATGCTTAATTTCAGAATCTAAACTGAAGTGTTCTCTCTGAAGTGAAGAAATAATCTGCACTGGTACCTTGTGGTTGTTTCCTACCAACAGGATCAAAAACATCTTGTGATATGGTTTGTTTTTGGATCTGTGTCCCCACCCAAATCTCATGTCAATTGTAATCCCCAGTGTTGGAAGTGGGGCCTGGTGGAAGGTGATAGGATCATGGGGGGTGGATTCCCCCCTTGGCGCTGCTCTAATGATAGTGAGTAGGTACTCACAAGATCTGGTTGTTTAAAAGTGTGTGGCACTTTTGTCTTTTCATCTCTCTTTTCCTCCTGCTTTAGCCATGTGAAGATGTGCCTGTTTCCCATTTGCCTTCCACCATGATTGTATGTTTCCAGAGGCCACCCCAGACATGCTTCCTGTATAGTTTGTGGAACCATGCACCAAGTAAATCTCTTTTCTTTACAAATTACCCAGTCTCAGGTATTTCTTCATAGCAGAGCAAGAACAGAATAATATATCTTGTTTCTGATTATGTAAAGTTTTGTTAAACAGGCTTATCACACAAGTTTTCAATTAGTCATAGAGTGAATGCAATTATGTATTTTTCTTGTTTACAATAGACATATTGTTGTGCCATTTACAGATTTTCTAAAGAACGATCTTTTCCAAAACTCTAATAATATAACATGAAAATTGTTATTGACCAATGTTCAAGGACCACAATTTGCTTTCAGTAAAATTTCAGTGCTCCCTTCACTTTAGTAATCTGGAAACTATATAAACTCTATGTTTAAATATTATTTGTTCATCATTTTGATGGCTGAATGTTTAATTGCTACTATTCCTTGATGCATATCATGTACAATTCCCAAATATCAAACTATAATAGTAAGTACCCCAGATATTTTAATCCCCGTTTACTATAATTCTATACCAATTTCATTTCTTATAGATTAGTAAGTGTATTTTCTGTCATTGTAATATAGCTGTGAACTAATTATTAATATTTATCCTATAATAATTTCAGGAAGTCCACCAATCCATAGATTTCTTTTTAATGAGAAATACTATAATTATAAAATATCTTGGTTAATAAAAATTCTAGGTCCATTTTATCTCACTATAGGCATCATCCTATCTCTAACAATCTGATAGGTGGTTATCCACAATCAGGTTTATTTCAGATTCCATTCTGTTCTGATTGTTAGAAAAGCACTTGCTCTTCTAATTTCTTATCATAACTTCAATGCATTGGATTTAGTTTGGTATTTGAGGTAACAGAGTAAGTCTACCAATTTTTTTTTCAAAGTGATGAGTTTTTTTATTTTCAGTGTTAGGCATTATTTATATTATACTTGTATTTTCTCTTTTCCAGGTCCTGACATGATGACGATAACAATACCTGATATTTACAGAGCACCTACTATGTACCAGAAATGATTCATTGTCTTCTATATGCTTTAGTTAACTTAATTTCCCCCAACATACCTGCAAAGGTGACATCAATATCTCAGTTTATTATATGAGAAAACTGGGACTCAGTTTCTAAAAGTTATACCAGCTAACAAGTGGCAAGCAAGAAGCAAATTCAGGTTTCTCTAGCATTAGAGTCGAATTCTTCCCACCACATACTCTATGTCATGTTTCTTTATCCATTGTTCTTATGACAGAAGTCATCATTGGAGTTCTTTACTCTCAGTGCTCCTATTATGTTTTTCTTTCTCTTGGGCTGATATTTTTGCTGTATAATCCATTTATCTATATATTGATATTGCTACTCTAATAAAGAATTCCATTTTAGTAAAATTTTCAGCTTTCAACACAAAGACGCTGCTAAAAAGTAAGAGTTGCTGGGCCCTGTTCTAACTAGCTTTTCCAAAATCTCAGTTATTCTTTTATGCTGTACATATTTAAGAACTTTTCAGTAAGTACCCCAATCTCCCCAAATACCAATGTGGTTACTGTGGAGACATAAATGTAAGTTAGAAAGCAGTCAGGCCCCTAATTGATACCGACAGTCAATTAGTGCTTCAAAGGAGCTGGCTCAGTTTTTGCACATAGAGAACATGAGAGAAAGAGTATAGTTTGTTGTGGCATAATCTCTGTTGTTTCATTGTGGACCAGAGGTATATATGCTACTAGATGGTTTCTACAGAAAACTAAGCAAGTTTCTCACTGGTTGCTAATGGGATGGTAGCATTATGGGAAACAATGATATTGTGTGATTTGAACCCATTAGTGTTCCCTTTCTAAAGTTCCAGACTGAACCAACTCTGACTCTGTTCAGGTCAAAAGTCTTCTTAATCTCTATGTTGTGCTGATCAAACCTCAAACTGTCGGGTCATATTATTTCCATTGGGCCAGTTCTATTTGTGATTAATTAAAATTTCTTCTTGATTGCATACAGTTCTTTTAAATGTATAATCCCTTTATTGTGTAGCGAATTGAGAATATGGTCCTAATTTAAAAACAAATATTCATGTGGGCCCCTCAGTATGATGTAAGCCACCAATTTCAGTAAAGGAAAAAAAGAAAAATAAAACATTTTACTATTTTCGCATGAGTGTTTGAGTGCAATAACAAAGAGAAAAATTATACTTGACTTGCCTATCATTGTAGATTGCAAGCATTAATTAAAGGGAAAAATACTTTATATAAATAGAATGCATGTGTATTTTATCCAGAGGTATTTTAGTGTTAAAATATATAAAAGGTGAGACTATATGGAAAAATTTAAAAGGTGTCAGACCTTTTTCTCATTAGACTATAGGCCTTCAGAAATTCAGGTTAATTTTCCTTAAGGTTAATCTATAACTTTAATACCAAATTAGTCTGAAGTTTCTCTCTCTCTCTCTCTGTAAATTTTGTTGTGATTTATTACATGATTTTTATATTGTGTTTATTATGAGGGATAGGATATCTTTGTTATTTTATACATTTTCTCCCTGCCGAGGAAATATAGAATCTGTATGAGTTGAAGTGTTTGACACCAATCTTGTATTACCAAGAAGGTTGTGAAACATTCACCCTGTACAAAAATAAACTTGACTTTTCTTACCACAAAGGGCTCTCCCAAGGCGGGAGGTGGGGTCGGGGGGGCGAAATATATACATGTAAATAAAGCAGTTGAACCAAACAGTCTGGAAACCTAGTGTATTGCTGAGAACTGCTAAGTTGGCAGTGGGCCAAGTGGTGGGGCAACCTTTGAGTCTCTGTGTGAAGGGTAGTTAGGAAAGAGATGAAAAGAAAAAGAGAAAAAAAAAACAGAAAAGGAAAGACAAAAGGCAGGAAGAGGTGGAGAAGCGACTCTCAGAAAGGGACTAGCAATCAAAGAAATCTGGGAGATTCTTAAGGCCTGAGAAAAGGAAAGCTTATGAAACGCTGGAGAGCTCTAAGATGAATGAGGGAGAGAGTTCTGTTTGCAGATGTGCTAGCAAAGTGCCTGGTGGGTCTACAGAGGTCACGCAAGGAACCCAACCCTTTGCTCCTGCCAAGGCTGGTCACTGGCCCAAGTTCAGTGTAAAGTGATAATATACAAAACGAATGCAGAGTACATTTGTGATAAGACCTATCATGGAAAAGAGTCTGGCATTTTAATTAAATATCAACAAAGATTCTTTGCTTGGCCATACATTAGTCAGGCTTCTGAAACTTCTCCTAGGCCCATCTGTGTACTTCCTTGTAAAACTCAGTTTTAGGAAAGAATCTTGGTAAGTTAGTTTAGTAAGAACTCCAGAGCCCCATCCTTGGTATCTGATCATCCTCAATGTCTAATCAGGTTCTTCATATCCACCATCTAATCACTCCAGCCTGTTTTCAGCAAAAATCCTGTTAGGTCAGTTTAACCAGAATCCCCTTTATCCTTGAAGTTTACTCTTAGTAATTTTCCATCCACTGATCTCCGAGTCTGCACCTTGTCTATAAATTCTCACTTGCCCACACTATATTCAGAATTGAACTCACACTCCCCAACTGCAAGACCCTATTGCAGTGGTCCCTGTGCCTATCCCCATGGTCCTGAATGAAGTCTCCCTTACCATGGTTTAGCAGGTATCATTGGGTAATTTTTCTTTAGCAATGCCATATGCCCCCGAATTGAGTAGTTTTGAAGCCAAAAAATAAAAGAGCCCTGTCTAGGCAAATCAAAGTTTTGAGTGAAGGAGAATCTGTTCATAATCTTTGCACTGAGACATTGCCATGGCCCCATGTTGTACAATATATTAACATTATGAAAGAAATTGAGAAGGAAGTATTGTTTGACTAGATTATCTATTCATAACAGAACCCAAGACGGCTCTGCTACTTGCTAGTTTTGAGACCTTGAGGATATTATTTAAACTCTCGGTACTTTCAGATGTTCATGTGTAAGATGTATATTTAAGATTATCCAACTCATAGGATTAGATGATTTAATATTTGTGAAGCATTTAGAGAAGAGTATGGTGCACAGGAATATATAGTGGTTTACTTGATTTAAATAATAAAGTTAGTTTTTCATAAAATTAACTTCTTTTCTCTATCATTTATACACCTATGCAAACATAACAGTTTCTTTACAGGACATTATATTTATTTTTTTCTTCCAAATTCTTATCCAAAAGGACTTCCTGGTTTCACTGAAGGGCATTCAACTCTACCTTTCCTTAAAAATAAAAATCTTTAAACAGAAAAAAAGAAAAAAAAAAAACTTTATAAAACATAAAGTCTTAAGTAATCACCCTGTACTGCAGACTTCAGCCTGAAATTAGCACAAAGACATTTTTAAAAATGGGAAATTACTTCGTACCATTCTTTCTTCCAAGTGTGAAGTCTTCTGTAGTATCTTCTTGCTTTTGTTTACTCTCTAATACCTTTGGATAGTTTTAAAAATATTTTGTCCAAAGTGTATCGTTATATCAATGAGAGATTAGTCCAGTAGAAACTTATCTGGCCTCCACTGGAAGCAGAGCATTCTGCATTCTATTCTAATGTGATCGAGTGGAAGGGATAGGACCTCTTTTTTCTCGTATTTTTGGTGACCATTTATTGTCAACTTATATGTATAAATTAGGCATTAAAGCTGAGTACAAGTTCTAAGAGTATGGAATATGCTGTCAATGGGCAACAAAGTGATGTCCAACCTATGTTTTGGAAATTTCTAAACATCAGAATGTGGACGTATTTTCTCTGGAACATTAAACTTCTTCAGAGAAGGACCTTTTAATTACCAGTCTGGAGTATTGCCAGGCTACCAGCAAATGTGACATAGGTGTGGAATAGGAGCTATAAGTCTTAATGTTTAGGATATAGACATTTATATGACTTCATATTTTTACTTAGACATTTATGTCTATCCTCCTCTCTGTTTGGAGAAACTGATTTTATGGTAATCCCAGTGAAATTTCCCTAGATAAAATATATAATCTCTCCTAAGGAAGGAAAACATGCAAGCAATCTAAATGCATATGATAAAGGTACCTGAAGGTCTAACTTCTTCCAATAAAAAATTTCAAATAATCTACCTGTGTCGAGCCCTTTTCCCCAGCTTTATGTTCCAGGGTTTATTATGCTCACTATTTAATTTTCTATGATTTTAAAATAAATCAGCATCTGGTTTGATCATGCTCTGTAAGCATTTACTTTTGACCTTCTTTTGGTTTGGAGTATCATTTACCTTTTCCATTTTAAACTTGGGGGGGATTATAGGTCTTGACAAATTGTAGCAAATATGTCATTTGTTATTGTGTTTCTTGTTCACTTTTTCACAATGGTGATTTTTAAAAGAAGCAGGTAGATACATTTTGCATTTCCAAACTCCTTTTGTTATACTTTTAATCAACAGTGTAGTTGATTCAATAAATTGAACTACTTTTGAGAAATCAATGAAATTCTAGTGTATGATTATTGACAAAATTTTAAGTGAATTCCAACTTTTTCCATCATGGGTGTTGTTATGGTTTGACTCTATGTCCCCACCCAAATCTCATCTTGAATTGTAATTCTCATGTGTCAGGAGAGGGGCCTAGTGGGAGGTGATAGGATCACGGGGGCAGTTTTCCCCATCCTGTTCTTGTAATAGTGAGTTCTCATAAGATCTGATGGTTTAAAGGTGTGGCACTTCCCCCCTTACTCTCTTTCTCTCCTGCCACTATGACTTGCTATCCCTTTGCCTTCCGCCATGATTGTAAGTTTCCTGGGGTCTCCACAACCATGTGGAACTGTGAGTCAATTAATCCTTTTTTCATTATAAATTACCCAGTGTCAGGTAGTTCTTCATAGCAGTATGAAAATGGACTAATACAGAAAATTGGTACTGAGAGAAATGGGGCATTGATATAAAGATACCTGAAAATGTGGGAGTGACTTTGGAATTGGATAATGGGAAAAGGTTGGAATAGTTTGGGGGCCTAGAAGAAGACAGAAAGATGTGGAAAAGTTTGGAACTTCCTAGAGTTTTGTTGCGTGGTTTTGACCAAAATGCTGACAGTGATATGGACAATGAAGTCCAGGCTGAGGTGGTCTCAGATAGAGATGAGAAATTTGTTGGAAACTGGAATAAAGGTGACTCTTGCTATGCTTTAGCAAAAAGACTGGTGGCATTTTGCCCTTGCCCTAGAGATCTGTGGAACTTTAAGCTTTAGAGAAATGATTTAGGCTATCTGGCAGAAGAAATTTCTAAGCAGCAAGCATTCAAGAGGTGACCTGACTTTTTCTGAAAGCATACAGTCATACGTGTTCACAAAGAGACGGTCTGAAATTGAAACTTATGTTAAAAAGAAAGTAGAGTAAGGCCGGGTGCGGTGACTCACACCTGTAATCCCAGCACTTTGGGAGGCCAAGATGGGCAGATCACGAGGTCAGGAGATCGAGACCATCCTGGCTAACACGGTGAAACCCCGTCTCTACTAAAAATATAAAAAAAAAATTAGCCGGGCGTGCTGGCAGGCACCTGTAGTCCCAGCTACTTGGGAGGCTGAGGCAGGAGAATGGCGTGAACCCGGGAGGTGGAGCTTGCAGTGAGCCGAGATCAAGCCACTGCACTCCAGCCTAGGTGACAGAGCAAGACTCCATCTCAAACCAAAAAAAAAAAAAGAAAGAAAGAAAGTAGAGTATATGTTTGGAAAATTTGCAGCATGACCATGTGGTGGAAAAGAAAAAATCATTTTCTGGGGAGAAATTCAAGCCACTGGATACAGAAATTTGCACAAGAGAAGCAAAATGTTAATACCCAAGACAATGGGGAAAATGTCTGCAGGGAACTTTAGACATTTTCACAGCAGCCCCTCCCATCACAGTCCCAGAGGCTTAGAAGGGAAAAATGGTTTCATGGGCTGGGCTCAGGGCCCCATTGCTCTGTGCAGCCTCAGCGCATGGCACCCTGCATCCCAGCTGCTCCAGTTCCAGCCAAGGATAAAAGGGGCCAAGGTACAGCTTGGGCCATTGCTTCAGAGGGTGCAAGCCCCAAGCTTTGGAGGCTTCCATGTGGTGTTAGGCCTGAAGGTATGCAGAAGACAAGAGTTGAGGTTTGGGAACCTCCACCTAGATTTCAGAGGATGCATGAAAATGCCTGGATGTTCACGCAGAAGGCTGCCGCAGAGTCAGAGCCCCCATGGAGAACCTCTGGTTATTTAAAAGTGTGTGGCACTTCCACCTTCACTCTCTTCCTCCTGCTCCAGCTATGTAAGACATAACTCCTTCCTCTTTGCCTTCTGCCATGACTGTAAGTTTTTTGAGGCCTCCCCAGCCATGCAGAACTACGAGTCAATTAATCTTCTTTTCTTCATAAATTACCCAGTTTTAGGTAGTTCTTTATAGCAGTTTGAAAATGAACTAATACAGGCTTCATACTACATTCAGTATTAACACATTATAATTTCTGGCCCAGAAACATGTATTTTTTCACTACAAATGCATACTGGTTATGATTTCAGGAAAGTATAAGTTTAAATTAAGAGTGTAGACATCATGAATTGTAAAACAACATACAATCTCTGTCAAGAAGAAAGATGATATAAAATTTTACATCTTAGAAATATTATACTTATTTCTCACATAAAGTAAAAAGGGAAATAGGAAATAGATAAATAGTTTTAATTAGAACCAATTTTAAAAATAAGAAAATCTCACATTAAAAAAAATCAAGCTATGATCTTGCTTGAAAAAAAGCAGAGATCTGTCACATTGCTTCCATATTCATAAATGGCAAAAATCATTAGAAATTGAGTAACTAATGCCACCACTGATCAGACATGTGCTTTCACTTCACCACAGTCCCCAGCCCTGTCTGCAGAGTCTCTAAAACCCAGCCTATCTCAGATATTATATGCCTTGTTCTTACTGGGTAAAAACAAGGATATATGTGTTTCCTCAACATTATCCAATAAACTGGATACATGTGTTTCCTCAACATTCTTATATGCAAATCCAGATCTCAAGGTAAGGTAATGGTACTAGGAGGTGGGGCATATGAGATGTGGATGGCAGAGCCCTCATAAATGGGACTAGTGTCTTTATTAAAGAGACTCTGGAGAGATCCCTCCCCTGCCATGTGAAATTATGATGAAAAATGGCCATCTCTGAAGCCAGTCCTCAACAGACTTTGAATCTGCCAGCATCTTGATTTCAGATTTAAAGCCTCCAGAACTTTGAGAAACAAATTTACAGGGTTTACAGGGTTGGCTTATTAACTACCTCTAATCTATGTTATTTTTGTCATAGCAGCCTGAAGAGACTAATACATGAAGTTAATTCATTCTATATAGAACTTTGTGCCTAGAATAGTTTTTCCCAAGAGTAAATGAATCAGTAAACTTTGTAATACAATTGTATTACTGCAACAACAATTATGCTAACAGTCTTCAAAATATGATAGACAGACAATAAGTGTTATTTAAAACTCCTCCAGATAGTTCCTCTTTGAGATTTTGTGTGTACATTACTAAAATTATTGCATGTTTCTTTCTGGTATGAATAAATAGTTATGTATTTTACATAAAGCATATATCACATATTTAGTGTTTTATCAAAAGAATACACTTAAATGTAATAAGATCATCCATGTATCCCTTAGCTTGAGCTGTCTTAAATAGTAGCTACCTATATCTCAATGTGTACTGTGAAACTGCAATATTTTACACCAAACCTTTTAATATTTGATGGCTGTAATATGTCTTACTCTGCAATATGTATGTTTTCTATCTTTTTTCTTTTTTGTGTGTATTTGCTAAATGACTAATGACTGCAGAAACACTTTTTTAGGCTATCTGGCAGAAGAAATTTCTAAGCAGCAAGCATTCAAGAGGTGACCTGACTTTTTCTGAAAGCATACAGTCATACGTGTTCACAAAGAGACGGTCTGAAATAATTTATATAATTAATTTATATATAACTTATATAATTGAGTCACTTGGAATAAATATTTAAACAGAAAAATTAAGCGTGCTTCACTTTCAATTGTGTTGAAACAGTAAAGATTTTTGTCCTGAAAAACATCTGAAAGTTTGGAGAACGTTGAGCTAAGATTTATTTTCTAAAGGTAATAGCACAAACCACACATCACCTGACCACTTGGAGACATTAGCGTGATGCTTATGAGAGAAACAAAAGAACATTAGCCAGGTGAGCTCTAGAGAAATACTAATAATTAATCACAAAGAGAAAAAGAGGAACCAACTATCTGGATAATTAGCAGTCTAAGAAGTAATTCATGTGAGTTAACCTCCTGATAAGGAAAAAAAAAAAAAAACAGGCTTATTAGAAGCATTTTAAAGCTGAATAAACCTTCAAACAATGTACACACTGTCAATCTTTGCCTTATTTTCCCAGAGATGAGTTTCTTAGTCTTTTCAAAAAGCTAGACATGTAAATAATGCCATTTACTGCTTCTCAGTTTTATCATCAGTAAAATGTCTCTAAAAAAAAGTATCTCATTAATCTGATAGCATGCCAAAAGCACTTAGGATAGTGTCTAGCACTTAATTGATATTCAAAAGACATCAGTCCCTCTCCAACCACCCTATCTCATGTTATGCCCCCTCAAGATTCAGTCTGCCCCTGGAGCACCACTTGAAGGTTAATTCCAGTGTCACATTCTACCAATATGAGAAAGAGCTTCAGGACTGGTCCACCTCATTGGATAATCTGGTTCAAAATGTAATACTAGATGTGTGATCACAAACCCTGTGCTTTTCCTAAATTTAAGCACTCTTCTTCTTTCTGAGAGTGGGGCTATCAAATCTGACTTTCCTATAGTGAAGCCCTCCCTGTTCCTTTGTCTTCCTTGTCTCTGATTCAATTCCTAAAACTGGACTTTTCTCCTTACCCCATTCCCAGTTATCAAAAGCTTGAATGATGCCAGGAAGAGATAAATGTCTAAAATTCTCTTCAACCACTTAGGGAGAATTCTACCCAATAAACATTTTCCTCCAGCCCATAAAGCTGTCACCATTTTTAAAAAATAGCTAAACAACTTAAACTTCCCAGCACCCTCAAGCTGCCCTGCATGCCTCAAGGTGCCAAAATCATGAAGCCAACCTGCGCAAGAAATATGTTATGGAACAAGTTGCTTTTGCATTGAATCTTTCATGTTTCCAGTTACTATCAAGGTAACTATGCCCATTATCTCTTTCATGCTGAGCCACTTGCCAAAATGTCCTTCATTTGCTGTCATCCACCACTATGAGCTGAAATAATCAATTAGAAATATTCAGCTAATTTTTAAAAGCTGGTATCGCAATCCAAGTAATTTATTTTTCTGTATCTTGATGACATTATTGAGTCATGAAACATTTAAACTTCTTTAGCCCTTGACCCCTCACCCTGAGCAGCACAGAAAGACCATCCCCAAATAAGCTATATGTTATTATCCTTCTACAGAGGACGACTTCTCTCTCAATAATACTCGCTGTTTTCTCCCCAAACTTACTTTCATTTCAAATAGCTTTAATCTGTATGCTCTACCCCTTCAATCATGTTCACATTCCCTCCTTGCCTTAATAAAAATCTCCCCTTTTTTACTAAACATTAAGATCGTGTTTAACATATGTGCCTGTCAAGTGGACACTGCTCATTCTCATCTTTCCACATGCCATGAGATTCAAACTGTTGGAATTAAGTGCACTTAGCTTTCAGTTGTGTGGAGACAACGAAGATTTTGTTCTAAAGAACACCTGAAAGTTTTAATTCCAACTTACTGAAACTTAAACTATTTCACATGTGTTATTGTCATCTTTTGATTTTCTATTCCCAGGCATGAGCCCTTTGACTTTTGAGGCTCATGTCATCCCTCACCATGCTAATCATGACAAAAATGATTAAATTTAACTCATCATTTTACTAAATTTTAGAATAAAAAATCAAGGATATTATATATAGAAGATTTCTCAACAGTGAAACTATCGATATTTGTATCAGATCATTTTTGATGCAGAAAATTCTTCTGTGCATTGTAGGAGGTTTAGCAGCTTCCCAGTCCTGTATCATGTCAGTAGCAACATTTCCCTCCCTCCTCTTTAGTAACAATTAACGACGTCTCCAGGCATTATCAAACATCCCCTGGGTGAAAATTGCCTCTGATTAAGAACTACTGGCATAAAGCAAATAACAAAAAAAAAAATTTCATTCTTTTCATCTGGGATTTATAAGCCTGAACTGACACAGGAATTCAGAGTGCAGCTGCAGAGAGAAAAGGCAACAAAATCTTAAGTAATAAAACTTAAACATATAAATTTGAAACTGGAAATTTGGTAACAGTAAGACTCCTTAAAAAAATGCATTAAAAAATGTAGAAGCCTCTATTCAGTTCAACGAATCTGAAACTGAGGAATACATTCATTTCATAATTATACATTCATTTAATTTATGCTTGGAATTACAAGTGGTTTTAATTTGGTTATTATCATTTGTCAGATACTGCAATGAAGAAATAAACAAGAAAAAAAAGCAAAGAATTGTTTAACTGGCTTCAAATATAATAGATTCAGAGAGGAACAGAATACATTCAATTGAAAAAGTAGTTTGAAAATGTCATAGCTCTATAATTACATCATTATCTTTTCTTAATGTGTTATTTACACTAAAACAACTATTTAATATAATCTACTTATTTCATGAAAAATAACAATCACAAAATCAAGATTTGACCCCTAATTATAGTGCAATGCAATATACAAAGGGGCAAAAAACCCATAAGTATCTGTTAACTAAATGAATTATGATGCCACATTAACTAAATTTGTGCCAAAACATAGTTTTTATTATTGTAAGAGATTTTCAAAGAAGTTATAACTATTATCCTTGATTTATATATCTTATCAAGATGTTTGATTTTGGAGCTGTCCAAATCAATTTCTTAAATATAGTCACAGTATACAAGGCATGTTAGAATTACTTTAAAAACTAGACATTCTGAGATGTATTAATGACATCATATCAGCCTGTAGCTATTGCAGCTTGAGGGCTATAAGTGACTTTTCTCTCCTCTCTTTGGGTATGAGTTTTCTAGTGTGCAGGAAGATAAATGCTCTCCTGAGTATGGTAGTGTCCAAGAAATACAAAAAAATCAAGAAAAGTGTTTTTTCAAAAAGTTATCCACTATTATTTCTCTTCCATAACAAATATAACTATGGTGAAAAGTGAATAATTTATTTACTAAATTTATAGTCTAATTTACATAGGGCCAAATATTAATACATGAGCTCCACTTTCACTCCAAAGTTATCATATAAATGCAATTTAAATGACACTGAAGAAATGGGCTAACTACTTTGTTTTTTACACTCTTTCAGTAGAGAAAAATATCAGGAATTTTATTCAGTTGGACAGACAATTTCTCTGTAACTGAGAATTTAGTTTTATTCTTAATTAACCATCACTAATAGAATTGTCCTAAAATTGGGATCTTTTTTCTTTTTTTAAAAAAAGGGTCTTACAAAGAATGGACCTCTCTTCAGTTTTAGAAGCTCATAGAAATAGTCAGCTTGTTGAACTACTTCTGGCAGGGTGATCAATCTGTACAGTGAATTTCCATCAATACTAAAAATTTCAGTTTATCTGGAATTTTGATTTTTGACGATGTAAACAAATGAATTGACTTAAATTCTCTAGAGTCAAAAGTCTTCTATGCAAAAGGCACTGTGGCATTGCAGTTTAGAAATTAAAACTTTGGACTTAAATCTAAATTTGAATCGTATTGCCACCATTTCCTAGCCGTGTATACAGTTAGCCAACTTCCATAAGCCCCACTATTCTCATCTGTAAAATAGGACAGTAATGTCGTGGGTCACTGGGAGTTAAAATGAGATCCTTTTGTTTAAAAGCTTAGCATGGTGACTGGCACAAATGATCAATAATTATTTTCTATTAGTAGAACAAATAAATTACTTTTGTAAAAATAAATTTGACTTATTATTTGGGTTTTCTGTGCAAAATATAAACTACCCTGTGTGGTTTAAATAACTATATTAAGCTGCATGCCCGGTCTTTTTTTTTTTTTCAATGGAGGTGTGAAAGAAATACTCAAGTGACTGTGTTGCTGGTGGGAAAAAGCATATCATTTCCTGGGGTCTTCAGGGTACAGTTGTGCTCAAAATTAAACACTTCTAGGGATTATGCTGTGACCCTTTTAATATGTGCCTTTAATTTTTTTCATTCCTTAATACTATTTTCTTTATATTCAATGGTGCAGGATTCTGGTTTTCTACTGGCTCCTTATTTAAGAATGTGAAAACATTCACATATTTGAGAGGGTAGAAGTGGAAATTAGGAATGCCTAAACAAACTCTAAAAGGAGTAAGAGTCTATTTTTAGCAGTATTAATTTATTGGCTTTATCAATTAATTGGTATTATGGCTACTATCCTATTTCAATCCCTACTTATTCAATAATAAATATTATGAAAATATCTAAGCTTTTCTTCTGGCCTATAAAATTTTAAAAATTAGCAAAACATATCATGTTGAAGACATTCATTTTTCACAGAGAGCAGTGAAGGCATTTCTCTACTTCCTTTCCCCCATACTACCCTAGGATTGCTCTGCAGTATTCATGTGTTAGTATAGGTCAACAAAAAGTACTATACGTGTGTTCAGCTGTTTAAAATGATGTTAATACACTTAATGCTATAAAAGAACGAACCCAAAAAGGTTCAATATGTACATTCACTCTCATGAAGAAGTTGTTTAGGTGTAACAATGTAAACAAAATCGAAATAAATGCTACAATTTTCATCTTCTCAGGATTGGTGAAAAATGTTATTCTTTTGATTATAGTTACTTTTGTCCCTGTACCTTGAACATACTGAACAGCATCTTACTCTGTAATCTCTTAGCCCTTAATGTGGGGGGTCTACATTTTCTTTTTTCTTTTTTATTGCTAACTGATCATTACTACCATCGGGGAAAGTTATTGGTTTCTACATATTTATTATGTATTCTGCTATGATATACAAATGTCTTATAAATTGTAAATATAATTAGTTGCTTTTCTCCCTATAAACTTCAAAATGTTTCTAAGAGATTTTCATAGGTATGTAACAATATATAAAATTTAAAATAATCCTTATATCTGATTTATATTACTTCATTTGTTGTATTCAGATATAACTTCAAAAACAATTCAATTTGTACAGCTTGCTTTACACCATTAATATTTATTAAGCTAATTACTACTGGTTTGTAGTAGTTTTAACATAATGTTTATATACTTTTGTTCTATTTTTCTTTATATAGACTTTTGCTTAAAACACAGAAGGGCTACCAAGTTTTCCAAATTTTTTTTTTTTTTTTTTTTTTGTTTCAAGGGATATAGACGCATTGCTGTATTGTAATTTGTTCCTGAAATGAATTACTCTGAGAGATTTGCTAATATTAGGTAATCACTGAAAAGCTAATAAGCTAAACTCTTTGTATGTACTGCAAACATACAAAATAAAATTATTTTGGGTTTTCTTACTCTCTGAGGTGCTGCTGACTGTCTCCTTTCTCCCCATGGATTAGGACCTCAGAACTGGCAAACTCCTTGTTTGCTGCCAGACTCCAAGAAATTCAGCATTTCTGTGTGTGTTATCTGGCTTCACAAGTAGCCTCCATGTGAGTGGACTATGCAGCCTGTACAGTGAAGGGGAGTTTATCCCTATGGGGTGAGAATGAAACAATAGGAAACTTCATATGAGAGACAGTAAAGCAGATATATCACTCCTCATTTTTCCCATCTGTTAACTTCTCTTCCATAAACTTTAGTGAATTCCTGCATACCACAGGTCTGTTGAGGGACTTTCTATGCCTCTGCAGTAGATTAAGGGGCAGTTACCAGCACAGTAATGCAATGGACTCCATTCCTTTTCATCTTTCCTTGCTTCCCTTAACTGCTCCTGAATTGCATCTTCTAAATAAATCAAATCCTTACCTTTATACTTGCCTCAGGTTCTGCTGCTTAAAGACAACAACTAAGGTATTTGCTGTATATTATTAGCATTATTCTGACAAAAAGTAGTATATCAGGGCTTTTTTTTTTTAAATTATACTTCAAGTTCATGTGCAGAATGTGCAGGTTATACTTTATACTTTAAGTTCACGTGCAGAATGTGCAGGTTACACAGGTATACATGTGCCATGGTGGTTTGCTGCACCCATCAACCTGTCATCTACATTAAGCATTTCTCCTAATGCTATCCCTCCCATGGCCCTCCACCCATTGACAGGCCCTGGTGTGTGATGTTTCCCTCCCTGTGCCCATATGTTCTCATTGTATAACTCCAACTTATGAGTGAAAACATGTGGTGTTTGGTTTTCTGCTCCTGGTTTAGTTTGCTGAGAATGATGGTTTCCAGCTTCATCCATTTTTTATGGCTTCATAGTATTTCATGGAGTACATGTGCCAAATTTCTTTATCCAGTCTATACTGATGGGCATTTGGATTGGTTCCAAGTCTTTGCTATTGTGAATAGTGNATTATTAGCATTATTCTGACAAAAAGTAGTATATCAGGGCTTTTTTTTTTTAAATTATACTTCAAGTTCATGTGCAGAATGTGCAGGTTATACTTTATACTTTAAGTTCACGTGCAGAATGTGCAGGTTACACAGGTATACATGTGCCATGGTGGTTTGCTGCACCCATCAACCTGTCATCTACATTAAGCATTTCTCCTAATGCTATCCCTCCCATGGCCCTCCACCCATTGACAGGCCCTGGTGTGTGATGTTTCCCTCCCTGTGCCCATATGTTCTCATTGTATAACTCCAACTTATGAGTGAAAACATGTGGTGTTTGGTTTTCTGCTCCTGGTTTAGTTTGCTGAGAATGATGGTTTCCAGCTTCATCCATTTTTTATGGCTTCATAGTATTTCATGGAGTACATGTGCCAAATTTCTTTATCCAGTCTATACTGATGGGCATTTGGATTGGTTCCAAGTCTTTGCTATTGTGAATAGTGCTGGAATAAACATACATGTGCATGTGTCTTTATAGTAGAATGATTTATTATCCTTTGGGTATATACCCAGTAATGGGACTGCTGGATCAAATGGTATTTCTGGTTATAGATTCTTGAGGAATCGCTATACTGTCTTCCACAGTGGTTGAACTAATTTACATTCCCACCAACAGTGCAAAAGCCTTCCTATTTCTCCACATCCTCTCCAGCATGTTATTTCCTGACTTTTTAATAACTGCCATTCTAACTGACATAAGATGGTATCTCATTGTGATTTTGATTTGCATTTCTCCAATGACCAGTGATGAGCTTTTTTTTTTTTTCATGTTTGTTGGCTGCCTAAATGTATTCTTTTGAGAAGTGTCTGTTCATGTCCTTCACCCACTTTTTGATGGGGTTGTTTTTTCTCATAAATTTGTTTAAGTTCCTTGTAGATTCTGGATGTTAGACCTTTGTCAGATGAGTAGATTGCAAAAATTTTCTCCCATTTTCTAGGTTGCCTATTCATTCTGATGACATTTTCTTTGGCTATGCAGAAGCTCTTTAGTTTAATTAGATCCCATTTGTCAATTTTGGCTTTTGTTGCAATTGCTTTTGTTATTTTAGTCATGAAGTCTTTGTTCATGCCTATGTCCTGAATAGTATCATCTAGGTTTTCTTCGAGGCTTTTTATGGATTTAGGTCTTACATTTAAATCATTAATCCAACTTGAGTTAATTTTGTATAAGGTATAAGGAAGGAGTCCAGTTTCAGTTTTCTTCATATGGCTAGCTAGTTTTCCCAACATCATTTATTAAATAGGGAATCCTTTCCCCATCTCTTGTTTTGTCAGGTTGGCCAAAGATCAGATGGTTGTAGATGTGTGGTGTTATTTCTGAGGCCTCTGTTCTATTCCATTGGTCTATATATGTTTTGGTACCAGTACCATGCTATTATGGTTACTGTAGCCTTGCAGTATAGTTTGAAGTCAGGTATTGTGATGCCTCCAGGTTTCTTCTTTTTTGCTTACAATTTTCTTGCCTATATGGGCTCTTTTTTGGTTCCATATAAAATTTAAAGTAGTTTTTTCTAATTCTGTGAAGAAAGTCAATGGTAGCTTGATGGAAATAGCATTGAATCTACAAATTACTTTGGGCAGTATAGCCATTTTCACAATATTGATGCTTCCTCTCCATGAGCATGGAATGTTTTCCATTTCTTTGTGTCCTCTCTTATTTCCTTGAGCAGTGGTTTGTAGTTCTCCTTGAAGAGGTCCTTCACATCCCTTGTAAGTTATATCCTAGGTATTTTATTCTCTTTGTAGCAATTGTGAATGGGAGTTTGCTCATGATTTGGCTCCCTGTTTGTCTATTATTGGTGTACAGGAATGCTTGTGATTATTGCACACTGATTTTGTATCATGAGACTTTGCTGAAGTTGCTTATCAGCTTAAGGAGATTTTGGACTGAGACAGTGGGGTTTTCCAAATATATGTCATCTACAGACAGAGATAATTTGACTTCCTCTCTTCTTATTTCAATATCCTTTATTTCTTTCTCTTGCCTGATTTCCCTGGTCAGAACTTCCAATACTATGTTGAATAGGAGTGGTGAGAAAGGGCAACCTTGTCTTGTGCTGGTTTTCAAAGGGGTGCTTCCAGCTTTTACCCATTCCATATGATATTGGCTGTGGATTTGTCATAAATAGCTCTTATTATTTTGAGATATGTTCCATCGATACCTAGTTTATTGAGTGTTTTACCAGGAAGCAATGTTGAATCTTACCAAAGGCATTTTCTGAATCTATTGAGAAAATCATGTAGTTTTGTCATTGGTTCTGTTTATATCATGGATTACGTGTATTGATTTGTGTATGTTGAACCAGCCTTGCCTCCCAGGGATGAAGCCAACTTGATCGTGGTAGATAAGCTTTTAATGTGCTGCTGGGTTCAGTTTGCCAATATTTTATTGAGGATTTCTGCATCGATGTGCATCAGGGATATTGGCCTGAAATTTTCTTTTTTATTGTGTCTCTGCCAGATTTGGTATAAGAATGATGTTGGCCTCATAAAATGAGTTAGTAAGGAGTTCCTCTTTTCTATTTGGAATAGTTTCAGGAGGAATGGTACCAGCTCTTCTTTGTACCTCTGGTAGAATCTGGCTGTGAATCCATCTGGTCCTGGGCTTTCTTCAGATAGTAGGCTATTAATTACCGCCTCAATTTCAGAACTTGTTATTGGTCTATTCAGGGATTCAACTTCTTCCTGATTTAGTCTTGGGAGGGTATATGTGTCCAGGAATTTATCCATTTCTTCTAGGTTTTCTAGTTTATTTGCATAGAGGTGTTTATAGTATTCACTGATAGTAGTTTGTATTTCTGGGGAGCAGTAGTGCTCTCTCCTTTATCATTTTTTATTGTGTCTATTTGATTACTNTCATGAAGTCTTTGTTCATGCCTATGTCCTGAATAGTATCATCTAGGTTTTCTTCGAGGCTTTTTATGGATTTAGGTCTTACATTTAAATCATTAATCCAACTTGAGTTAATTTTTGTATAAGGTATAAGGAAGGAGTCCAGTTTCAGTTTTCTTCATATGGCTAGCTAGTTTTCCCAACATCATTTATTAAATAGGGAATCCTTTCCCCATCTCTTGTTTTTGTCAGGTTGGCCAAAGATCAGATGGTTGTAGATGTGTGGTGTTATTTCTGAGGCCTCTGTTCTATTCCATTGGTCTATATATGTTTTGGTACCAGTACCATGCTATTATGGTTACTGTAGCCTTGCAGTATAGTTTGAAGTCAGGTATTGTGATGCCTCCAGGTTTCTTCTTTTTTGCTTACAATTTTCTTGCCTATATGGGCTCTTTTTTGGTTCCATATAAAATTTAAAGTAGTTTTTTCTAATTCTGTGAAGAAAGTCAATGGTAGCTTGATGGAAATAGCATTGAATCTACAAATTACTTTGGGCAGTATAGCCATTTTCACAATATTGATGCTTCCTCTCCATGAGCATGGAATGTTTTTCCATTTCTTTGTGTCCTCTCTTATTTCCTTGAGCAGTGGTTTGTAGTTCTCCTTGAAGAGGTCCTTCACATCCCTTGTAAGTTATATCCTAGGTATTTTATTCTCTTTGTAGCAATTGTGAATGGGAGTTTGCTCATGATTTGGCTCCCTGTTTGTCTATTATTGGTGTACAGGAATGCTTGTGATTATTGCACACTGATTTTGTATCATGAGACTTTGCTGAAGTTGCTTATCAGCTTAAGGAGATTTTGGACTGAGACAGTGGGGTTTTCCAAATATATGTCATCTACAGACAGAGATAATTTGACTTCCTCTCTTCTTATTTCAATATCCTTTATTTCTTTCTCTTGCCTGATTTCCCTGGTCAGAACTTCCAATACTATGTTGAATAGGAGTGGTGAGAAAGGGCAACCTTGTCTTGTGCTGGTTTTCAAAGGGGGTGCTTCCAGCTTTTACCCATTCCATATGATATTGGCTGTGGATTTGTCATAAATAGCTCTTATTATTTTGAGATATGTTCCATCGATACCTAGTTTATTGAGTGTTTTTACCAGGAAGCAATGTTGAATCTTACCAAAGGCATTTTCTGAATCTATTGAGAAAATCATGTAGTTTTTGTCATTGGTTCTGTTTATATCATGGATTACGTGTATTGATTTGTGTATGTTGAACCAGCCTTGCCTCCCAGGGATGAAGCCAACTTGATCGTGGTAGATAAGCTTTTTAATGTGCTGCTGGGTTCAGTTTGCCAATATTTTATTGAGGATTTCTGCATCGATGTGCATCAGGGATATTGGCCTGAAATTTTCTTTTTTATTGTGTCTCTGCCAGATTTGGTATAAGAATGATGTTGGCCTCATAAAATGAGTTAGTAAGGAGTTCCTCTTTTTCTATTTGGAATAGTTTCAGGAGGAATGGTACCAGCTCTTCTTTGTACCTCTGGTAGAATCTGGCTGTGAATCCATCTGGTCCTGGGCTTTCTTCAGATAGTAGGCTATTAATTACCGCCTCAATTTCAGAACTTGTTATTGGTCTATTCAGGGATTCAACTTCTTCCTGATTTAGTCTTGGGAGGGTATATGTGTCCAGGAATTTATCCATTTCTTCTAGGTTTTCTAGTTTATTTGCATAGAGGTGTTTATAGTATTCACTGATAGTAGTTTGTATTTCTGGGGGAGCAGTAGTGCTCTCTCCTTTATCATTTTTTATTGTGTCTATTTGATTACTCTCTCTTTTCTTCTTTATTAGTGTGGTTAGTGGTCTATTATGTTAATTCTTTCAAAAAACCAGCTCCTAGATTCATTGATTTTTTGAAGGGTTTTTTGTGTCTCTATGTCCTTCAGTTCTGCTCTAATCTCAGTTACTTCTTGTCTTCTGCTAGCTTTTGAATTTGTTTGCTCTTGCTTCTCTAGTTCTTTTCATTGTGATGTTAGGGTGTCGATTTTAGATCTTTCCTGCTTTCTCCTGTGGGCATTTAGTGCTATAAATTTCACTCTAAACACTGCTTTAGCTGTGTCCCAGAGATTCTGGTACATTGCATTTTTGTTCTCATTAGTTTCAAAGAATTTATTTATTTCTGCCTTAATTTTGTTATTTACCCAGTAGTCATTCAGGAGCAGGTTGTTTAGTTTCCATGCAGTTGCGTTGTTTTGAGTGAGTTTCTTAATCCTGAGTTCCAACTTGATTGCACTGTGATCTGAAAGATTGTTATAATTTCCATTCTTTTGCATTTGCTGAGTAGTGTTTTACTTCCAATTATGTAGTCAATTTTAGAATAAGTGTGATGTGATGCTGAGAAGAATGTATATTCTCTTGATTTGAGGTGGAGAGTTCTGTAGATGTCTATTAGGTCTGCTTCGTCCAGAGCTGAGTTCAAGTCCTGAATATCTTTGTTAATTTTCTGTCTCATTAATCTGTCTAATACTTACAGTGGGGTGTTAATGACTCCCACTATTATTGTGTTGGAGTCTAAGCCTCTTTGTAGGTCTCTAAGAATTTGCTTTAGGAATCTGGGTGCTCCTGTATTGGGTGCATATATAGTTAGGATAGTTAGTTCTTGCTGCATTGATCCCTTTACCATTATGTAATGCACTTGTCTTTTTTGATCTTTGTTGGTTTAAAGTCTGTTTTATCAGAGACTAGGATTGTAATTCCTGCTTTATTTTCCTTTCGATTTGCCAGGTAAATATTCCTCCATCCCTTTATTTTGAGCCTATGTGTGTCTTTGCACATGAGATAGGTCTCCTGAATAAAGCACACCAATAGGTCTTGACTATTTATCCAATTTGCCAGTCTGTGTCTTTTAATTGGGGCATTTGGCCCATTTACATTTAAGGTTAATACTGTTATGTGTGAATTTGATCCTGTCATTATGATGCTAGCTGGTTATTTTGCCCATTAGTTGATGCAGTTTCTTCATAGTGTTAATGGTCTTTATATTTTGGTTTGCTTTTGCAGTGGCCCATACCAGTTTTCCCTTTCCATATTTGGGGCTCCCTTCCAGAGCTCTTGTAAGGCAGCCTTGGTTGTGACAACCTATCTCAGCATTTGCTTTTCTGTAAACGATTTTATTTCTCCTTCCTTTATGAAGCTTATTTTGGCTTGATATAAAATTCTGGGTTGAAAATTCTTTTCTTTAAGAATGTTGAACATTGGCCCTCACTCTCTTCTGGCTTGTAGGATTTGTGCAGAAAGATCTGCTGTTAGTCTGATGGGTTTCCCTTTGTGGGCAACCCAACCTTTCTCTCTGGCTGCCCTTAACATTTTTTCCTTCATTTCAGCCTTCGTGAATCTGACAACTATGTGACTTGGGGTAGCTCTTCTTGAGGAGTATCTTTGTGGTGTTCTCTGCATTTCCTGAATTTGAATGTTGGACTATCTTGCTAGGTTGGGAAGTTCTCCTAGATAATATCTTGAAGTGTTTTCCAGCTTGGTTCCATTCTCCCCATCACTTTCAGGTACAACAATCAAATGTAGGTTTGTTCTTTTCACATAGACCCATGTTTCTTGGACGTTTTGTTCATCCCTTTTCATTCTTTTTTCTCTAATCTTGTCTTCATGCTTTATTTCATTAAGTTGATCTTTAATCTCTGATATCCTTTCTTCCACTTGACCAATTCAGCTATTGATGCTTATGCATGCTTCACAACATTCTTGTGCTGTGTTTTTCGGCTCCATCAGGTCACTTATGTTCTTCTCTAAACTGGTTATTCTAGTTAGCAATTCCTCTAACTTTTTATCAATGTTCTTAGCTTCCTTGCATTGGTTTAGAACATGCTCCTTTAGCTCGGAGGAGTTTGTTATTACCCACCTCCTGAAGCCTACTTCAGTCAATTAGTCAAATTCATTCTCCATCCAGTTTTGTTCCCTTGCTGGCGAGGAGCTGTGATCTTTTGGAGGAGAAGAGGCATTCTGTTTTTTGGAATTTTCAGCCCTTTTGCACTGGTTTTTCTTCATCTTTGTGGATTTATCTACTTTGGTCATTGCTGTTGGTGACCTTTGAATGGAGTTTTGCTTGTCATCCTTTTTTTTTTTTTTCCTGATGTTGATGCTATTACCTCTGTTTGTTAGTTTTTCTTCTAACAGGCCCCTCTTCTGCAGGTCTACTGCAGTTTGCTGGGGGTCCACCCCAGACCCTGATGCCTGGGTAGCACCACCAGAGGCTACAGAACAGCAAAGATTGCTGCCTGCTTGGGTAGCACCACCAGAGGCTGCAGAACAGCAAAGATTGCTGCCCGCTCCTTCCTCTGGAAGCTTTGTCCCAGAGAGGCACCCACCAAATGCCAGCTGGAGCTCTCCTGTATAAGTTGTCTGTTGACTCCTGCTGGGAGGTGTCTCCCCGTCAGGAGGCTCAGGAGTCAAGGACACACTTGAGGAGGTCTTCTGTCCTTTAGCAGAGCTCGAGCATTGTGCTGGGAGATCCACTGCTTTCTTCAGAGCTGGCACGCAGGAATGTTTAAGTCTGCTGAAGCTGTGCCCACAGCTACCCCTTCCCCCAGGTGTTCTGTCCCAGGAAGCTGGGAGTTTTATCCATAAGCCCCTGACTGGGGCTGCTGCCTTTCTTTCAGCAATGCCCTGCCCAGATAGGAGGAATCTAGAGAGGCAGTCTGGTTACCATGGCTTTGTGGTGCTGTGGTAGACTCTGACCAGTCTGAATTTCCCACTGACTTTGTTTATACTGTGAGAGGAATACTGCCTACTCAAGTCTCAGTAATAGTGGACTCCCCTCTGCCAACCAAGCTCAAGCATCCCAGGTCAACATTAGACTGCTGTGCTGGCAGCAAGAATTTCAAGTCACTGGATCTTATCTTGCTGGGCTCTATGGTGGTGGGATCCACTGAGCAAGACTACTTGACTCCCTGGCTTCAGCCCCCTTTCCAGGGGAGTAAACAGTTCTATCTCACTGGCATTCCAGGCACCACTGGGGTCCAAAAAAAAAAAAAAATTCTTCTGCAGCTAGCTTGGTGCCTGCCCAAACAGCCACCCAGTTTTTTTCTTGAAACCCAGGGCCCTTGTGGTGTAGGCACATGGGCAGAGTTTGGAAGATTTTGGAGAGTTCAGAAGAAGACAGGAAGATGAGGGAAAGTTTGAAACTTCTAAAAGACTGATTAAATGGTTGCAATCAAAATACTGATAGTGATACGGACAATGAAGTCCAGGCTGAGGAGGTCTCAGACTGAAATAAGGAACTTATTGGGAACTGGAGCAGAGGCCACCCATGCTATGCCTTAACCAACAGCTTGATTGAATTCTGTTCATACCCTAGGGATCTGTGAAAGTTTGAACTTTAGAGTGATGACCTAAGGTATCTGGTGGAAGACATTTTTAAGCAGCAAAGTGTCCAAGGTGTGATTTGACTGCTTCTAACAGCCTATACACAGATGCAGGAGCAAATAAAGAAGTTGGAACTTCTATTTAAAGGGAAGCAGGGTGTAAACAAACATTTGAAAAATTTGCAGCCTGGCCATGTGGTAAAAAAGCAAAGCCCATTTTCAGCGAAGGAATTCAAGCAGGCTTTGAAATTTGCATAACGAAAAAGGAAGCAAGTGCTGATAGCCAAGATAACGGGAAAAGGCCTCAAGGGAATTTTGGAGATCTAAGCGGCAGCCCCTACCGCCACATGCCCACAGGTTTAGGAAGACTCCAGCCACTGCTTCAGAGAGTGCAAGCGGTGAGCCTTGGAGGCTTCTATGTGTTAATGTTGTGGGTGTGCAGAATGCAAGAGATGAGGCTTGGGAGCCTCCACCTAGATTTCAGAGAATATATTTGAAAAGCCTGGATGTCCAGGCAGAAGCCTGCTGAGATGGGTTGTGCCTTCACAGGAAACCTCTACTAGGGTAGTATGGAGGGGAAATGTGTGGTTGGAGCCCCCACACAGAGTCTTCACTGGGTCATCCCAGGATGGTCAAGCCAATGGCACATCCAAGTGCCCATGTTCCCTAAATGTGAGGCATGAAGTCAAAGGAGATTATTTTGAAGCTTTAAGATTTGATGACTGTCCTGCTGGGTTTTGAACATGTATGGGGTCTGTCACTCCTTTCTCTTTGCTGATTTTGCCCTTTTGGAATGGAAATGTTTACTCAATGTCTATAACCTCATGGTATTTTGGAAGTAACTAGTTTCTTTTTTGTTGTTGTTTTTGTTTTTCTTACAGGCTCATAGGTAGAAGAGACTTGCCTTGTATCAGATGAGACTTTAGACTTTGAACTTTTGAGTCAGTGCTAAAATAAGACTTTGGGGGACTACTGGGAAGGCATGATTGCATTTTGCAATGTGAGAGGGATATAAGCTTTGGGAGGGGCCAGGGGCCAAATGGTATGGTTTGTATCTGTGTCCTCACCAAATCTCAGGTTGAATTGTAATCCCCAATGTTGGAGGTTGGGCTGGGTAAGAGATGACTGGATAGTGAGGGTGGATTTCTCATGAATGGGTTAGCACCACCCTCTTCATGCTGTCCTCAAGATGCTGAGTAAATTTTCATGAGATCTGGTTGTTTAAAGTGTGGGGCACCTCACTTTCACTCTCTTGCTCCTGCTCCTGCCATGTAAGATGTCAGTGCTCCCCCTTCACCTTCTACCATGATTTTAAGTTTCCTGAGGAAGTTGAATGGATGCCAGCATCATGCTTTCCGTACAGCTTGCAGAACCATGAGCCAATTAATCCTCTCTTCTTTGTAAATTATCCAGTCTCAGGTACTTTTTATAGCAATGCGAGAATGAACTGATATAATAACTAAATATCTATCAATGCAGGACTTATAAATAAATTATGTTATATCCATAAACTGAAACATTCCAGCTTGCATATAAAAGGATATGCTAATTTGGAAAGATCTCTAAGACACAGTAATTGAATAAAGCAAACTATGTGAGATAGATATAAATTGTACTTATACTTGATTGAATTTACATAATTTTTGAAAAGAACACAAGAAACTAATAAAACATGTTTTTAGTTTGGGGCTGGTGCCAACTAATGTATGATATACCAGGGTAGGAGTGAGACAACCATTTTTATTTTTGCACTAGTATAGCAAATAAATACAAAAAATTTTGTACATCACCTGTCATATTTCCTTAGTCTCTTAGTTGTCCCTTATCTTGATATTTCTATTCTGTTTCTATTTTCATTTTGTAGTTGTAACTTGCCACATTCTTGATGAGTAGAATATTTTCTGATTTCTGCATACCTCCCACATTTATTACCTATTGAAGAAATTAAATCAATAAAAATGAAATACATAATTTCCCTGAGTACAGAAGTTTTTAATGATTTCTCATATTCTCAAGGCATTCCCTCATTTAACAATCACATCTAAGTTATATTAGACACCATGCTAAGTACCGGAAATACATAACGCAAAAAGAAAGTGACAAGGAGAAGACAGTGAGGAAGGGAGAAGAATAAAAGAATAGAGTCTCTGCTCTAAAGGAACTTGCATTCTAGTATGCAAAGATATGTCAGGTAGCAATAATTTTTTAAATTAACTGTCTTGAAAATAATGTCATTTTGAAAAGCTTTGCAAATAAAGATAAATATAATAGAGCACTAACAATAAGGATGTGGCTTGATTTGAAAGTAATCTTACTGTGACATAATTTACTCATAGATTAACTGGTTTGATTTTGCCAGTTGTCAGGTGGATGTCTTTCTTTTTTCTATTCCATATGCGTCTATTTCAGTTAAAAATGTGTTAAGAATTTCTTTCTACATGAAGCTTCTTGGAACATTAAAAACATCTTGGAAATTTTAAATGCCAGAATTATTTGGAATTGACATTACTCAGAATAGTCCTGATCAATTACCATTGCCTTCTATACTAGGAGGATGTATAGGTGAAATGATATCTTCTTTGGTGTCTCCTGAAGTCTTCAAAACATCAATGTATCCTTCCAACCAATGTTTCCACCATGCTCTGAGGCTGATTGGTTGGTAAAATGGCCAATGCCAATGCTACCAGAGTTTAGGTCCTTTAAGAGACTGTTTTGTTATTTTTTTTCCATCCATTATAATTCTGGAAAATTTTCCTAACAGAGTAAGTTCAGCACTTTTTAAATGCCTTTAACCTTCTGAACCTCTAGTTAGTATAGATACATTTTCTCTTATTCATTTCAGTGGGTGAGTTTTCCTGACTTATCTCCCTGGTATCTTTTACTTTAGCAGCTTGGTCCCTGATCTAATAACATAAAGAATCAAGAAAAACAAAATCATTAATGGGAAATTCATATAGTGAGGTGAATATGAAAGAAATAAAGCTAGATCCTCTCAGTGCCATTAACCTCTAGAAAGGACCTGAGACAGTGGGCCTATGGGGTAGAACATAAGAAAGACGAAGGGTCTTGAGAGGTAATTAGAGACAGGAAAGCAAAACCAGATAACTGGTCAATTCTTTTTCTACCTTCTGAAAATCATTATAAATGGTCTCCACATCTTCAATAACCAGGGATCCCTGGTCCTAAAGAATTTGTACTGAATTCCTTCATAGTAGAAACATTGGTAGGAATTAGTGTTTTATGCAAGCATCTTCTTGTTATATCCATTAAACTTTGCCTGGAGAAAACTTTTGTTATCATTTGTACTCATTAGGTGCTTCTTGGGAAAAAAAAAATTATAAAGTTTTGAGATTGGGCTTGTGAGTTTAGTATTCCACAACTCTTATGCATTAGGGGAGAATATATTGCCATTCTTCTCTACCTTAAAAATCCCTAACAAGGTATCACAAATTCTTTATTGCATTATGACAGCCTATATCCTTACCAGAAAGGTGAAAAGGAGAAAGATTAAAATTATGTTTTCCCTGTGTTAACATTTAATCATACTTCAAAATGCCAGTTTTTAAATTAAGAGGTTCTCAAAAATAGTTATTTAATTATATTGTTCTAGGCCAATAAATAGCTCTGGAAATTAAACATTTAACTGAAATCATACAGCTAATAGTTAACAAAGACAACATCATTTTTGTTTCCTTTTCTTATTGAATTTATTGTGATGTTAAAATTACTTGTTTTGTGTAAATTATCCCCGCCCAGTCCTCTAGCAAAATTTGGAATAATTGTATAACTAACTTAAATAATTTCTATCTTAAAAAAGTTTAACTAATTAATCTAGCAAATATTATTTATTTTATATAAATTTGTGAAACAAATGAAAAATAAACAAATTGCAAGGCTCTAGATTTGGAAATAAGTCAATAAATAAGACTAAAGTAGAATCACATGTTTATTTTCCTATCATGCTGGTTTGATTTTGATGAATTCTATATTACTACAAGACTCACAAGAAAATCAAATTTTTGAAATAAATAATCTAAAACTTTAGGTGTTTTTAAACAGGTGAGTTATTTGAAGTATATGTCCTCAATTTAAAGAAATTAACTCCCTTCTTTTTCCCCTGGCATTTTATGAAATTTAATGCACAAATATATGTGTATTCCAAAATGTCAAAAGATTATTTTTATGTGTCAGAAGATTCAATCCATGCTTCTCTTAAAAATTTAGAACTTGTTTACTTCTAAGGCTGAGTGCATTTTAGAATAACTTTGTGTTAGCTACAAATAACAATCTTTTCAAGCCCTAGCAACCAGGCTCTGCCTTAGCAAAGGCCTTTGAAGAGTTTCTTTCACTGCCTTTGCCCCTCCTCCTTCTGTACCCCCCCAGGTTCTCAGCATAATAATTTCAAAAAATAGAGAGGGAGGAAGGGAGGGAGGGAAGGAGGGAGGAAGGGAGGAAGGAAAGAAGGAAAGAAGGAAAGAAGGAAGGAAGGAAGGAAGGAAGGAAGGAAGGAAGGAAGGAAGGAAGGAAGGAAAGAAAAGGGGAGGGAGAGAGGTAAAGAAAACTTGTTAAAATGAGGTAGTTTCGTGTTTTATGGTTTAAAAGTGTATGAAAGCCAAATGTACACATTCTCACCTACTTAACATGCAAGTTTTGGGATATAATCCTTCAGCAAACAATAGGTTTATTGATTATAAAGGCTCCAGTAGAAGTTTCTTACCAATGTGTGGCTTTTCGTGAAGGGGAAAAAATGATTTGGAAATGAGCCACCTTTATTTTAAATTCCCCAGTCAATATGTTGCCACAGCAACCAAAGTTCCTGCTATCTGGGAAAAGACAGATGTCTTTGCTTCAATCAAGATGCAAAGCTAGGGAAAAAGAAAAAAAGCAATGAAAATACTTCATTTCATTTTTTGAAAATGTGAATTGCCCTGAGCTGGCTTTGAGACATAGTTCTTATCCACAGTATCCATCAACATGTATTCAAGTCCCTCAATATTGCAATACTTCATTTTCATTAATTAAATAATTACCTCAAATGCTGTCTCATAACATTCAGTTGAATTCATTCATTGTCGAAAATGTCATTCAGTTTAAAATAGTTCATATTATTATGCAGTTTATTGACAAAGATGATGTTTAAGTCTATTTAATAAGACTGGTTGTGTCCAGAAGAAAAGAAAGATGGGAACCACAAAAGGACTGCTGAGAAAAAGAATCAGAAAGCCTCCTTTATTTTAACATTGTTGTTGTCCCATATGTGCTTATTCCTTAACCCTTGAATCTTAACTAAAATGAAGGTAAAGTGATTTTTGAATGTTTAACGAGAACAAAAAGGGTACAAGAAGAGACAACAGTAGACCAAAGATTACAACAAACTTTTGAATATGGGAAACAAGTAGCAAGTGAATTAACAAAAGTGAGATGTTTGGGAAAAAATACTGAACAGTGAACAAAGTACAGAGAATTACAGATAAACTCAAGAGTGAGATCTAGAGAAAGCAGAATGTTAAGACAGAAAATATAAAGACATTCAGTGAAAACTGGGTTTCAAGAAAAGTCAGAGCTTTTAGCCCCTTTTCAACTACTGTGTGCCGGAGAGGAAAGGGAAATTTCATGCCTGAGACTTAAACAACAGGAAAATAAAGTAAAGATGAAGGAGTAGCTCAGCTCTTGAAATAGAAAAAAAGAATACAAATTTTGCATATTAAATATTAGACTCTACAATTTCCTTCCCCACCCTACCAGAACTCTCACTAAGAAGGATTAAACCTTCTAGGTATGAAGCTAAACAACTTTTATCTGAAGAAATTGAAAAAAAAAGCAACACACACACACATTTTAGCATCACTCCAGTAGAAGAAATAGCTTGCCACCAAATCACCCAGATGAGAATCCCACAAGTCAACAAACACTTCTCACATGCACAGAGTTCCTGATCCACATTAACTTGTTGCATACTTCATCACACATAGCTCAAAGACTAAATAAATGGGCAGGAATAAATAAGAACTTAGATGAAACAAAGACATTGCTGGGCAAAGAACAAAAAGGTAAGTAAAACTATTGTTAATTACCTTGTAGAGAAAGAAGATACTAAAAAGAATTGAGAGCTATAAAATGGAACATCAAAGGTAATTAAGACTCCTGGTAATTAAAATATGCTTTCCAAAATTTAAAAGAAAACTAAAATAGATTATGAAAATTCTAAAAGTGTTAACAGAAAAGTTATAATACAAAATAAAAGTTATAGAATTAGATGATCAGCCCAGGTGCTCTAACTTCTAAATTCTACATACAAAGAAATAGAGAGGCAAAAAGGGAAGAAATTATCAAAGGATGAATACAACACATTTTTTCCCCAGAAATGCTATTAGATTATTCTGGGCTCTCATTGAAATTTTTTTCAATAAATGAACCCAAGCAAGGCACATTGTACATATTTCAAAATACCAGTTATTAAAAGATATCCTAAAAACCCACAAAGACAAAAAATGAGAGATCACAAAATATCAGGTAAATGAATAACAGAATTCTCAACAGCAATACCACAAGTCAAATATACATGAAGAGAAGAAACTAAAAATTAGCCAGATAAACTGTTAAGAGTACAAAAAAGATATTTGCAGACGTTGATGCAATAAAAAATATGTATTTTCCATAAACACTTTCTTAGGAAGCTACTGGAAAATATATTCTTATAAAACAAACAAAGGAAAAAGAAGAACACTGTATTAGTTAGGGTTCTCCAGAGAAACAGAACCAATAGGATATAGATAGATATATAGATATAGACAGATAGATGTATAGATATATAGAAAGATATTTATAATAAGGAATTGACTCTCTTAATTATGGATGCTGTCACATGATCTACCTTCTGCAAGGAGGAGACTCAGGAAAGCTGGTGGTGTAACTCTAAGAATAAGAGGACTAATGATGCAAGTTCTGGTCCAAAGACAGAAGAAGACTGATGTCCCAGCTCAAGCAGTCAGGCAGCGATAGAAAAACATCTTCCTTCTTCTGCCTTAATGTTCTATTCATGCCCTCAGTGGATTCGATGGTGCCTATATCCACCTGTATTGTGAAGGGCAATTGGCTTTGCTCTCTACCACTTCAAATGCTCATATTTTCCAGAAACAGCCTCACAGACACACTCAGAAATGTTTAGCCAATTATCTTGGAAACCCTTGATCCAGTAAAGTTGAGACTAAAATTAAACATCACAAACACAAAACTCAGGAAACAGAATCCATCCTAAGAAAAAAGAAAGGAAAGTACTTCGTTAATGGGAAGAAGTAAATCTATTAAGAAAATTGTTTTTACTAGAGAGGTATATTGAAGATAGTGAGATGGAGATCTGCAGAAAAACAACAATAGCAACCTTAGATCTTCTAGAATGTATGTTTGTAGAATCTTTATTCATGATCACCGAAACTGAAAAAAAAAAACAAGATGTCCTCCAATGGATGAAGGAATAAACAAACTCTGGTACATCCATACAACAGAATATTATTCAGTGGTCAAAAGAAGTGCACTATCAAGCCCCAAAGAGACATGGAGGAAACTTAAAGGCATATTACTAAGTGAACGAAGCCAACCTAAAAGGGTACATATGGTGTGATTTCAACTGACATCCTGGATAAAACAATATTAAAAAGTTTGTCCATCCATGGTTGACAGAGGTTCAGGTAGAGTGGGAAGAGGGATGAATACATAGATGAAGCACAGGAGATTTTTAGAATGGGGAAACTATGCTGTATGATATTTTTATGCTGAATAAATGACATTATGCGTTTGTAAAAAAAAACATAGAACTGTACAATACAGGGAAAGAAAACAATGTTAAACTATAGCTTTTCATTAATGATAATGTGTAATATTGGGTAATCAATTATAACAAATGAGTCACACTAGTGTAAGATGTTAAAAATAGGGGATACAGTGTGCAAGATGACTTACACTGTGTTAATATTAACTTCCATAACATTAGAAAACTGGGGCAGAGCAAGATGGCCGAATAGGAACAGCTCCAGTCTCCAATTCCCAGCGTGAGCGACACAGAAGACCGGTGATTTCTGTATTTTCAACTGAGGTACTGGGGTCGGACAATCGGTGCTGGTCAGCTGCTGCAGCCTGACCACCGAGAGCAGAAGCAGAGCGAGGCATCGCCTCACCTGAGAAGCACAAGGGGAAGGGAATCCCTTTTCCTAGCCAGGGGAACTGAGACACACAACACCTGGAAAATCAGGTAACTCCCACCCCAATACCACGCTTTAAGCAAACAGGCACCCCAGAAAATATATCCCTCACCTG
>NW_016805130.1:3428862-3441887 GCF_001698545.2 Rhinopithecus bieti | reverse complement strand
TATGTTTATTGCAGCACTATTCACAATAGCAAAGACTTGGAATCAACCCAAATGTCCATCTGTGACAGACTGGATTAAGAAAATGTGGCACATATACACCATGGAATAGTATGCAGCCATAAAAAAGGATGAGTTTGCGTCCTTTGTAGGGACATGGATACAGTTGGAAACCATCATTCTTAGCAAACTATCACAAGAAAAGAAAACCAAACACCGCATGTTCTCACTCATAGGTGGGAACTGAACAATGAGATCACTTGGACTCGGGAAGGGGAACATCACACACTGGGGCCTATCATGCGGAGGGGGGAGCGGGGAGGGATTGCATTGGGGAGTTATACATGATAAAAATGATGAATTGATGGGTGCTGACGAGTTGATGGGTGCAGCACACCAACATGGCACAAATATACATATGTAACAAACCTGCACGTTATGAACATGTACCCTAGAACTTAAAGTATAATAAAAATAAATAAATAAATAAAAACTTATGATATACATATTTTATTTCCAAAGAAGATGGTATTAATATGAGATTATAACAGTTATGCTTTATAAAGGGAAGAAATGTCAATAATAAATCACTGCCTGCTATGGAGACATCATGATAATTATTTTTTCTTCTGTTGAAGCAAAAAGGACTGAGCATTAGAAACATCACTGAAATCCAATTCTCCTTTCTCAAGAAAGTGTTATTGTAAAATTTCAAATATTAAAATTTTAAGGAATGCTTTTATTTTGTCTTTCAGTAGAAAATATATCTCATCAGAAAACAAAGGGTTCCATAATATTGTGATATAATAGGAAATATATATTTTATCTCCATCCCTGGCTTTTGGCATAGAGCTTGTAAAACCTTTGGAATTTTCTGGAAGATAGGGTAAGGGTGCCTTTCATATAAAATAAACCTCTTTCAATCATAGTTTATGCTAATGAAGCAACTCTTGAAGGATGGCTGCTGGTTGCCAGAGGAACCAACCATGAGATAAGAAAGTTGGCTCTTTCAGCTCCATGCCCCAAACTCTGGATAGAGGAAAAGGGCTAAGAATTGAGTCAATCACCAACGGCCAATGATTTCATCAACCATGCCTCTATAATGAAACTTCAAAAAAGCCTAAATGACAGGGCTGGGAGAGCTTCTGGGTTGGTAAGCTCATCTATGTGCTGAGAAGTGACAAACTCTGACTCCATGGGGACAGAGGCACCTGTGCTAGCAACCCTTCTGGACCTTGTCCTATGTACATCTTCAACTAATCTGTCTGTTAGTTTGTATTCTTTGTAATTTTTTTTTATAATAAACTGGTAATAATAAGTAAAGTGTTTCCCTGAGTTCTGTGACACATTATAGCAAATCACCAAATGTGAAGAGGGGGTTGTGAGAAGCCCAACTTGTAGTCAAATCAGACACAGGTGTGGGAAACCTTAGGCCCTGCTAATCAAAATTGGCATCTGACATGGGGGAGCAGTCTTGTAGGACTAAACCCTTAAACTCTGATGTCTGTGGTAACTCCAGGTAATTAGTGTTAGCATTGAACTAAATTGTAGGACATCCAGTTGGCATTTAAAGAAATTTAGAGAATTGCTTGATGTGGAAAATTCACATATTTGATGCCAGAACTCTTTTGAGTATAGAAGAACAAGCATTTTCTATTTAAGATTCAATATCAAGTAAGATATCAAGTAGATATCTAATAACTGTGTACAAATAGAACATAAAAAACAGAAGGGTAGCTCTATCCCAGATAAGGGAAATATACACAGATATTTTTACAGCATTTTGCAAGATGTTTTATATAGAAAACTAGACATAGAGGATTATTGATAGATGTTACATAGTGTATACATGCACATATACATTCACATAAGGTTAAGGTTAAATATGTTTGAGAGACACTGCAATGAGCAATTGAGAATCCTCAAAATGAGATTTTAGTGTTTTGTCCTCAAGCTGATAAGCAACTTCAGCAAAGTCTCATGATACAAAATCAATGTGCAAAAATCACAAGCATTCTTATACACCAACAATAAGCAAGAAGAGAGCTAAATCATGAGTGAATTCCTATTCACAATTTCTACAAAGAGAATAAAATACCTAAGAATATAACTTACAAGGGACATGAAGAACCTCTTCAAGGAGAACTACAAACCAATCCTCAAGGAAATAAGACAGGACATAAACAAATGGAAAAAAAAATTACATGCTCATGGATAGGAAGAATCAATATTGTGAAAATGGCCATATTGCCCCCAAAAATTCATGGATTCAAGGCTATTCTCATCAAGCTACCGTTGACTTTCTTTGCAGAATTAGAAAAAAACTACTTTAAGTTTCATAAGGAACCAAAAAAGAGAGCCCACATTGCCACGACAATCCTAAGCAAAAAGAACAAAGCTGGAGGCATCATGCTACCTGACTTCAAACTATACTACAAGGCTACAGTAACCAAAACAGCATGGTACTGGTACCAAAACAGATATATAGACCAATGGAAGAGAACAGAGGCCTCAGAAATAATGCCACACATCTATAACCATCTGATGTTTGACAAACCTGACAAAAACAAGAAATGGGGAAAGGATTACCTATTTAATAAATGGTGCTGGGAAAACTGGCTAGCCATATGTAGAAAACAGAACATTGATCCCTTCCTTACACCTTATACAAAAATTAACTCAAGATAGATTAACGACTTAAATGTAAAACCTAAAACCATAAAAACCCTAGAAGAAAACCTAGGCAATACCATTCAGGACATAGGTATGAGCAAAGACTTCATGACTAAAATACCAAAAGCAATTGCAATAAAAGCTAAAATTGACAAATGGAACCTATTCAAACTGAAGAGCTTCTGAACAGCAAAAGAAATTAGCATTAGAGTGAACAAACAACCTACAGAATGGGTGAAAAATTTTTTAAGCTGCACATCTGACAAAGGTCTAATATCCAGAATCTACAAGGAACTTAAACAAATTTACAAGAAAAAAAAACCCCATCAAAAGCTGGGTGAAGGATATGAACAGACACTTCTCAAAAGAAGACATGTATGCAGCCAACAAACACATGAAAAAATGCTCATCATCACTGGTCATTAGAGAAATGCAAATCAAAACCACAATGAGATACTATCTCATGCCAGTCAGAATGATGATTATTAAAAAGTCAGGAAACAACAGAAGCTGGTGAGGATGTAGAGAAATAGGAATGCTTTTACACTGTTACTGGGAGTGTAAATTAGTTCAACCATTGTGGAAGACAGTGTGGCAATTCCTCAAGGATCTAGAACCAGAAATACCATTTGACCCAGCAACCCCATTACTGGGTATATACCCAAAGGATTATAAATCATTCTACTATAAAGACACATGCACACATATATTTATTTTGCTATTTACAATAGCAAAGACTTGGAATCAACCCAAATGCCTGTCAATGATAGACTGGATAAAGAAAATGTGGCACATATACACCATGGAATACTATGCAGCCATAAAAAAGAATGATTTTGTGTCTTTCACCCAGACACGGATGAAGCTGGAAGCCATCATTCTCAGCAAACTAACACAGGAACAGAAAACCAAACACCATGTGTTCTCACTCATAAGTGGGAGTTAAACAATGAGAACACATGGACACAGGGAGGGGAACATCACACACCAGGGCCTATCAGGGTTTGGGGAGCAAGGGAAGGGAAAGCATTAGGACAAATACCTAACGCACGTGGAGCTTAAAACCTAGTTAATGGATTGATAGGTACAGCAAACCACCATGGCACATGCATACCTAAGTAACAAACCTGCACGTTCTGCACATGTATCCCAGAACTTAAAATTTTAAAAAAATATGTGTTTTGCATTTCCTAAATTCATTTAATCATCCAAATCCTCCCACGTGTGTGTGTGTGTGTGTGTGTGTGTGTGTGTGCGTGTGTGTGTATGCGTATATGTATACACACATTTTTTTTGCTTGTTTGTTTTAGTCATAGTCTTACTTTATCACCCAAGCTGGACAGCAGTATTTCAATCGTGGCTTGCTGCATGAGCATGTAAGTTTTTTTCCATTTGTTTATGTCCTGTCTTATTTCCTTGAGGATTGGTTTGTAGTTCTCCTTGAAGAGGTTCTTCATGTCCCTTGTAAGTTATATTCTTAGGTATTTTATTCTCTTTGTAGAAATTGTGAATAGGAATTCACTCATGATTTAGCTCTCTTCTTGCTTATTGTTGGTGTATAAGAATGCTTGTGATTTTTGCACATTGATTTTGTATCATGAGACTTTGCTGAAGTTGCTTATCAGCTTGAGGACAAAAGAGAGAAGGCCCAAATAAATAAAATCAGAAATGAAAAAGGAGACATTACAACTGATACTGCAGAAATTCAAAGGATTATTATTGGCTACTATGAGCAACTACATGCCAATTTCTGGGCTCAAGTGATCCTCCCTCCTCAGCCTCCTGTGTATCTAGAGCTACAGGCACGCACCACCATGCCCATCTATTTTTTTATTTTTTGTAGAAACAGAGCATCACTGTCTTTGCCCAGGCTGGTCTCAAACTCCTGGCCTCAAGCAATTTCCCTGCCTCGGCCTCCCAAAATGTTGCAATTACAAGTGTGAGCCACCATGCTTGGCCTAAAACTGGAATATTTTAAAGATTTTATTTGGCTACCAACTTGTTTATTTTCCATTTAAACAGTAAACTAGTAGAAAGATGGTAGAATAGAAAGCTCCATTGATTGCCTGTCCCCCAACAAGGACACCAAGTTAACAACTATCTACACAGTAATAACACTTTCATAAGAACCAAAAATCAGATAAGCACACATAGTACCTGGTTCCAAGTTCATATTACTGAAAGAGGCACGGAAGAGATAGGAAAAGCAGTCCTGAATTGTCCATGCCACTCCTCCCTCACCCTTGGCAACAGTGGCGGGTGGTGCAGTGAGTGTCTCTGGGCACCAGGAGAGGGAGAATACAGCAATTATGAGGCATTGAACACACTTCTGTTCTGTTAGAGCAGAAAAAGAAACTGCACCAAATTCAGCTGATGCCTGCCCACAAGAGTAGGAGTAGCCATACTTACATCAGACAAAATGGACTTCAAGACAAAAATTACAAGAGACAAAGAAGATCACCATATAGTGGTAAAAATGTCACTACAGCAAGAGGATATAACAATTCTAAATATATATGTACCCAAAACTAGAGCACCCAGATATATAAAAGAAATATTATTAGAGGTAAAGAGAGAGATAGTCCCCAATACAATAATAGCTACAGAATTCAACACCCAAGTTTCAGCATTGGACAGATCTTTCAAACAGAAAATCAACAAAGAAACATCAGACATAATCTGCACTATAAACCAAATGGATCTAATAGATATTTACAGAACATTTCATCCAAGGACTGCAGAATAAACATTCTTTTCCTCAATACATGGATCGTTCTGCAGGATAGACTATATATTAGGTCATAAAACAAGTCTTAAAACATTAAAAATATATGTATCAAGCCTATTCTCTGACCACAATGAAATAAAACTAGAAATTAATAGGAAATTTGGAAAATATATAAACACATGGAAATTATACAATATTCTCCTGAATGACCAGTGGATCAATGAAAAAATTAAGAAGAAAATTGAAAAATGTCTAAAAACAAATGATAAAGAAAACACAATATACCAAAACCTATGGAATACAGCAAAAGCAGTACTCAGAGGGAAGTTTATAGCTACAAATGCCTACAACAAAAAAATAAGAAAAACTTCAAAAAATCAATCTAATGATGTATCTTAAAGAACTACAAAAGTGAGAACAAACCAAACCCAAAACTAGTAGGAGAAAAAAAAAATAATAAAGATCAGAGCAGAAATAAATGAAATTGAAAAAAAAATACAAAACAAAAGATAAAATTTTACAAAGTTGTATTTTGAAAAGTTAAACTAAATTGACAAATCTTTAACCAGACTAAGCAAAAAAGAGAGAAGGCCCAAATAAATAAAATCAGAAATGAAAAAGGAGACATTACAACTGATACTGCAGAAATTCAAAGGATTATTATTGGCTACTATGAGCAACTATATGCCAATAAATTGGAAAATCTAGAAGAAATGAACAAATTCCTATATACATACAACCTACCAAGATTGAATCAAGAAGAAATACAAAACCTGAACAGACCAATAACAAATAATGAAATCAAAGCCATAATAAAACATTTCCCAGTAAAGAAAAGCCCAAGACCCAATGGTTTCACTGCTGAATTCCACCAAACATGTAAAGAACCAATATCAATCCTACTCAAACTATTCTGAAAAATTGAAAAAGAGGGAATACATCCAAATTCATTCTATGAATTTGGTATCTACCCTGATACCAAAACCAAACAAAGACATATCAAAAAAAAAAAAAGAAAGAAAGAAAGAAAGAAAGAAAGAAAGAAAGAAAGAAAGAAAGAAAGAAAGAAAGAAAGAAAGTAACTTCAGGCCAATATATCTGATGAATACTAATGCAAAAATCCTCAACAAAATGCTAGCAAACCAAATTCAACAACATATTAGAAAGATCATTCATCACAACCAAGAGGAATTTATCCCTAGGATGCAAGGATGGTTCAACACACACAAATCAATCATGTGTATGATACATTGTATCAACAGTACTAAGGACCAAAACCCATATGAGCATTTAAATTGATGATGAAAAAGCACTTGATAAAATTCAACATCCCTTCAGATAAAAACCCTCAAAAAACTGGGGTTAGAAGTAACATACTTTAACATAATAAAAGCTACATATAACAGACTCACAGATAGTATTCCACTGAATGGAGAAAAACCAAAAGCCTTTCCTCTAAGATCTGAAACACAAGGATACCACTGTCATCACTGTTATTCAACATAGTACTGGAAATCCTAGCCAAAGCAATTAGACAAGAGAAAGATAGAAAGAGCATTCAAAGTGGAAAGAAGGAAGTTGATTATCCTTGTTTGCAGGTGATATGATCTTATGTTTAGAAAACCCAAAAGACTCCACAAGAAACTTACTAGAACTGATAAAGTTGCAGGACACAAAATCAACATACAAAAATCAGTAACATTTCTATATGGCAACAGTGAACAATGTGAAAAGAATGTTTTAAAGTACCATTTACAATAGCCACACATAAATTAAATACCTAGGAATTAACCAAAGAAGTGAAAAATGTCTAAGATTTCACACCACCAAGAATATTTCCTCTGAGGTTCTACTAGTCAAGCTAAGGCCATAACTTGTGTCCTTTCTCTTTATTTTTTTCTCCTTTTTCCTTCCAAGCTGTTTTTGTGATTCTCCCTTGCACAATTATTCACTTGGTAATGGGCTATGGCAACAAATAGATTCTCAAGCCTAATGGCATTACCCATTCAGGGCTCAACATCATTTCAGTCTAAGAAAGTATTTCATTAGGGGTTTAGGATTCCCTAGTTAGGAATCTCCCGAGGCTATCAGAACGATCAAAAGAAGATCTGTGGTTTAGACTTTCTTGTAAGGGAATCAGTTGGACTCATTCTCATCAATCCAAAACAGCTTCTTTACCCAGACCTACTCAGCTATTGTGTAGCCTCTTCTCTTAGTGCTAATAGATTTTCATTTTTCCTGGTTCCTTTCATTTTGTGTTTAGAATGAGAGATAAATGTACACTAAGGTGGTGTGGGGTTTGGAGGCTCACTTTCTGGAATTCTTGAAATCAGGCTCTGTGTGTACTTCATCCCTATATGTCTTGCAGAAATAGTACACTGTCTTAGACAGTATATGCACTCAGTGAATATTAATTTAAACTGTGAGTTAAGGCCAAGTGGATTAGGCAAAGTGAAAATATACATAATGTGGAAAATTTTAAAAAGGATAGTATTACACTTTTGGATACTAACTTAAGCAAACAGTATCTTACACAAGTGGATGTGTTCTGGGGGCAGATGCCCATAACAGATTAGGACCAGAGGCTTTGTTAAGTGTCTCATTGTATTTACCATTTATACAAACCTCAGCTATTCCATTTAATTGTGCAAATTTTCTCGACATAAAAAATAAAATTAGTGTTACTGGTCCAGTATGAGTAGATTTATATTTTCCTTTTATTCAAGTATATTTTCTCATCTGGTGTTCACAAGCTGCATTTTCTAAGGGACGATGTCAGATAAGGGTATATTCAATAACTGTGGAACACAGTAGCAGATTAAGGTGCACCAATGGATAGAATCTGGGTCCATGAACCTGGGATTTGCAACTACTGAATTAAACAATGCAAATGCTTAGCTTAACATGGCAGGACATATTTCTTGGAAATTTTTTTTGGATGATTGGTTTCTTCACACACAAAAAGAATTATTTCCTAGAATATTTGGTTATTTTTTAACTTTCTCATAATTGATTATATAAAATAAACAAGAACACATCACATGCATAGCTTCAAAGTTTACAACAAATTACAGGCTTTTTAAACATTGGAATTTATCTATATTTTCATGAAAATAATTACAATTTGGCCATATTTTATCACATATGGTGCACGTAAAAATTAAGCAAAATTAGTCTTGTTATATTACACTCGTATTACTTACTACACAAAGTATATCACACAGATCATACTTTGTTATGACTATAGAGAAACTATGCCTACTGTGTTTACTGCTGTAACACAGTAATTCCATGAGCGTTTCAGAGTCCCTTTGGGAATTCCTCATAGTGACATGACATCCCAAACTGCCAGAACCCACATTTGGATATGTATGATTTTGCTTAAAAATATGTTAAATTTTATGTAGCCAAGCAGTTCTCCCTTTGGCTACTCATCTGAGGAGTCCCAGGAAATTATGCATTTCTATTCTAGGGCTGGAACTATTTACCCTTTGAAAGAAATACAAGGAAATAAAATAAACTCAAGTTGCCTTTAAAACTATTACTTTAAAGGCAATGTTACCTACACAGAAGATCTTCAGTAAAGCAACTAAATGCCTATTTAACACTTATAACATGTTAAGAGGTTTATTATTACCTATATCAATGAAGGATTGAAAAATATCTTAAAAGTTTTCTTCAAGTTACAACTTGATTTGGATTATTTAAGCAGAATCCAATGAAAACCTGTTCTATTTGTAGGAATTGCTGACAAAGACTATTTAACAAATTCTTCTTAAAGAAACTGGTCAGATAATTGTTACTGTGATTTAATATACAGCTTTCAGTCTGTTTCTTGATAATTCTGAGTGAAAATGAAGATGACTGATTACCAATCTCTGCACAGAGTTTCAGTTGACGTGCAGACTAAGTAACTTTTCAGCCTTCTGCTTTTCCATTAATAAACTCAAATTCTTTTCTCAAAATCTATTTGCTCAATTCTGTCATGTGAGAAAATGGAGTAGGCAAACATTTCCCTATTCTTCCACAATGTACAACTAAAAACCCTGGCATTGTTACACAAAAGCAAACAGAGCAAGCCTGATAAATAGGAAAAAAAAAAAAAAAAAAGTCAGAACAGCTAGCAGCTAGGAACATAAGGACGCAAGGAACACCATGATGGTGAGTTCCTCACGTGTATCCCAGACTTGGAGCTGAAGAAGCTGGCAATCCAACAGACACAGGAGAAGTGAAATAAAATGAAAGCCACAGAAAAATCTTACTCTTCCTAAACAAACAAAACAACAATAACAACAACAACAACAAGGAAAAAAACAGAATGGGCAGCCTAGCAAGACACCTTCAGGAATAACTGCTTGACTCAAGCCAAACGTCAAAAGAAAAATGGTGGTCTTATCCCCTTCCTCATCAACAAAGTCAGAGAGAAGAATCTGGCTATCTACTCCCATCTATTAATAGTAATAATAAGGTGTCCCCTCCTCTATCTGCTGAGGGTGGTGCCTGAAGGGGTTAGTGGAGAGTCAGTATTCTCATCACCTCCTTGACAAATGAGGTCACTCTCTCCACGGTGTCAGTAGAGGAATGTGGGAGCAGTAAAGAGGCACTCCTAGCCATCTTAGCCAGAAAAGTATGAGTGGATTTCACCTGGGAAGCCAGAATTCCCATCTCTGCCCAGCAGTAATGAGAAACTCTCCCCAGGTGTTACTAGGCTGAGTAGGGAGCCTAGATTTCCTCTCTCACCTAACAGCACTTACAAAGCAACAGCACTGATTCCCCCTCTCCAACTGTCCCTTGAAAGAGTGGTGTCAAAGAAGTCAGCTAAAACAAAGATTTAAATAAGATCCAGAGTCTCATACATAATAACAGAAGCTTCCAAGTTTCAAACAAAAGTCACTGATTACTTTAAGAATTAGAAAATTCTCAAAGTGAATGAAGAAAATATTAATAGAAGTCAATGCTGATAAGAGAGATATTAGGATTAACTGACAAAGACTTTACAGCAACCATCATAAAATTGCTTCAATATGCAATTATGAACATGCTTGGACCAATTAAAACATATAGACTCAGCAGAAAAAAAAAAAAAGCAAAAGGACATCTCAGCAAAGAGAGAGAAGATATAAAGAATACCAGATAGAAATTTAAGAACTGAAAATACGATTGTTTTAAAATATAAATGGATGTGTTCAAAAACAAAATGGAGAGGAAACACAAAACAACCAATGGACTTGAAGATAGAAAATATAAATTGTCAAATGTGAGCAACAGAAAGAAAATATACTAAAAATATAAAATAAATACAGTCAGAGGGACTTGTGGGACAAAAAGAAAACAGCTAACATTTGTGTCATCAGAGTTCCAGGGGAAGAGAATAAGGAGTGTGGAGCTAAAAACTTAAAGAAATATGTGAAAAATATTTCCAAATTTGGCAAAAGAAATAAATCTACATAATCAAGAATTTGGATGAATGACAACAGTATAACTCAAAGAAATCACAGCAAAACACATAATGCTCAAACTTTGGAAAATAAAGACAAAGAAAAATCTTGAAAGCAGTGAGAGAGAAACTACACTTTATCTCTAGGGAAAAATAATTTGAATTACAATGGATTTTTTTATCAAACCACAGAGGTTAGAAGGAAGTGACACATTTTCTAAGAACTGAAAAAAAAAAATAAACTACTAACCCAGAACTCTATAGTCAGCAAAATATTTTCAGGACTGGAAGAAAAATCAAGGTATTCTCAGATAAAAAAAAAAGAAAAAAAAAATGAGAAATTGTTACAACCAAACCTGCCCTGAATATTAGATCCTAACAATCTTAACTCAGGTACTGTCTTTAGCATCCCACTGTCCCCCCTACTCCAAGCCAGAGCCTATGTAAACAGAGGAAAGAGTTTTTCATCCTTCTTACTGAGAATACACATATAAGTATTTTATGTGTCACTATAGAATCGGTTATATTTATTTGTGTTTAAATAAACAATAGTGTATTTATTTATTTATTTATTTATTTTTGAGATAGAGTCTTGCAGTGTTAGGATCTCGGCTCACTGCAACCTCCGCCTCCTGGGTTCAAGCAATTCTCCTGCCTCAGCCTCCCAAGTAGCTGGGACTACAGGCATGTGCCACCACATCCAGCTAATTTTTGTATTTTTAGTAGAGACCGGGTTTCACCATAAGGCCAGGATGGTCTCGATCTCTTGACCTTGTGATCTGATCCACCCACCTTGGCCTCCCAAAGTGCTGGGATTACAGGAGTGAGCCACTGTATCCGTATTTTAAATGTCGGTTTTGTCACTCTCAGTTAATCCTTTAGCATATTTGTGAAGCTTAGTGCATCCATTGCTGATGAGTTAGTGTGATCTTGAGGGGTGTTACAGAACCCTGTTTTCACATTACCAGAATTATCTTTCTGGACTCTCCAGTAGGGGATCCAAATAAAGATGAAATATTTAAAATACCAGATAAAGAATTCAAAAGTTTATTAAGTTACTTAGGGAGATACAGAGAAAGGTGAAAGTCAACATTAAAAATATTTAAAACAATTCAGGATATGAATGAAAGATTTCCTAAAGAAATAGATATTTCAGAGAAAAAGAAACAGAACTTCTGGAAATGAAAGACACATTTAGGAAACTATGAAATGATGTGGAAAGTTTTAAAAACAAACTAAACCAAGTAGAAGAAAGTATTTCAGAGCTCAAAGATTAGGCTTTTGAATTAACTCAACCAGACAAAAATTTAAAAAAAAATATTGAAAATAAGTGAACAAAGTCTCTAAGAAATATGGAATTATGTAAACTGGCCAGACCTAAGAATTATACATGTTCCTGAGGGAGAAAAAAATGCAAAAAGTTTGGAAAACCTATTTGAAATAATAATAGAGTATAATTTACTGGGGTCTTGCTATAGATTTAGACATTCAAATATAAGGAGCTCAAATGATTTCTGGGAGATTAATTGCAAAAAAAGAGAGAAATCACTAAGGCATATAATCATCAGACTATCTGGAGTCTACGTAAAGAAAATAATTTTAAGAGCAGTGAGACAAAAACATCAGGTAACCTCTAAAAGAAAATCTATTGAACTACTAACAGATTTTTCAGCAGAAATCTTACAAGCCAGAAGGAAGTGGAGACCTATCTTTAGTCTCCATAAACAAAATAATTGTCAGCCAAGAATTCTGTATCCAACAAAATTAAGTGTCATAAATGATAAAGAAATAGCCTTTCTCAACAAACAAAGGCTGAGGGAATTTGTTAATGCCAGAGTAGCCCTACAATCAACATTAAAAGGAGTTACGGTATCTTGAAACAAAAGGTTGGAACACAACAGCATGGAACCACTGGAAGCATAAAATTCAAATGACTTGCAAAACAATAACACAATGAAGGAAACAAAGTCACTGGGTAACAACATGATCACTGGAACATTACCTCACATCTTAATATTAACATTGAATGTAAATGGCCTAAATGTTCAATTTAAAAGATACAAATTAGCAGAATGGATTTTTAAGACCCACAAACGGCCGGGCGCGGTGGCTCAAGCCTGTAATCCCAGCACTTTGGGAGGCCGAGACGGGCGGATCACGAGGTCAGGAGATCGAGACCATCCTGGCTAA
>NW_016805130.1:3387735-3428397 GCF_001698545.2 Rhinopithecus bieti | reverse complement strand
AAAAAAAAAAAAAAGACCCACAAACCAAATATCTGCTATCTTCAGGAGACACATCTAAAATGTAAAGGATCCTTACAGACTCAAGATAAAGGGGTGGAAAAAGATATTTCATCCAAATGTAAACCAAAGTGACAGAAATTGCTATTCCTAGATAAAACAGACTTTAAAGCAACAATAATTATTTAAGCAAAAAAAAAAAAAAAAAAAAAAAGACAAAGAAAGTCATATAATAATAAAAGGATCAATTCAACACAAATATATTAATAATCCTAACTATATATGCACCTAACTGTAGAGCACTCAGATTCATAAAGCTATTACTACCAAGCCTAAGAAAAGAGATAGACAGCAACACAATAATAGTGGAGCACTTTGACACTCCACTGACAGCACTAGACAAATCATCAAGGCAGAAAGTCAACAAAGATATACCGAACTTAAACTGCACTCTAGAACAAATGGAACCTAACAGATACTTACAGAACACTTTACCCAAGAACTGTGAACTATACGTTCTTCTTACCAGCACATGGAACATTCTCCAAGATAGCTCATATGATGGGTTGCAAAACAAGTTTTAATAAATTTTTAAAAATTGAAATAACAGCCAATATCTTCTCAGAGCAGAGCAGAATAAAATTAGAAATCAATCCCAAAAGAAACCCTCAAAACTATACATGTACATGGAAATTAAACAATCTGCTCCTAAATTATTTCTGGATTAAAAATAAAATCAAAATAGAAATTTTAAAAATTATCAAAATGAATGATACTAGTGACAAAAGTTATCAAGCCTGTGGGATACAATAAAAACAGTGGTAAGAGGAAAGTTTCCAGCACGGAATGCCTACATCAAAAAGTCTGGAAGATCACAAACTGACAAACTGACAAGCAAATGTCACACCTTAAGGAACTAGAGAAACGAGAACAAACCAAACTCAAAGCTAGCAGAAGAAAATAAATATCAAAGATAACAGCAGAACTAAATGAAATTGAAACAAAAAAATACAAAAGATCAATGAAACAAAAAGCTGGTTCTTTGAAAGGATAAACAAAAGTGATAGACCACTAGCTAGGTTAACCAAGAATAGAAGAGATATTCAAATAAGCTCAATGAGAAATAGATATCGGGGAAACCCCACCCCTGATATTCAACATGGGTTCTTTTCTATTTCCCTAAGCATTGGTTGGTCTGAGAAATAAAGGGAAAGAGTACAAAAGAGAGAAATTTTAAAGCTGGGTGTCCAGGGGAGACATCACATGTCAGCAGGTTCTGTGATGCTCCCTGAGCCGTAAAACCAGCAAGTTTTATTAATGATTTTCAAAAGGAGAGGGAGTGTACGAATAGGGTGTGGGTCACAGAGATCACATGCTTCACAAGGTATTAAAATATCACAAAGCAAATGGAGGCAGAGCAAGATTACAGGACCACAGGATGGGGCGACATTAAAATTGCTAATGAACTTTCAGGCATGCATTGTCATCGATAACATCTTATCAAGAGACAGGGTTTGAGAACAGACAACCAGTCTAACCAAAATTTATTAGGCAGGAATTTCCTCATCCTAATAAGCCTGGGAGTGCTACGGGAGACCGGGGTTTATTTCATCCCTTTGTCTACGACTGTAAAAGGCAGCTGCCCCCAAAGTGGACATTTTAGAGGCCTCCCCTCAGGGACCCATTCTCTTTCTCAGGAATGTTCTTTGCTGAGAAAAAGAATTCAGCGATATTTCTCCAATTTGCTTTTGAAAGAAGAGAAATATGGCTCTCTTCCACCTGGCTCACTGGCAGTCAGTGTTTAAGGTTATCTCCCTTGTTCCCTGAACATTGCTGTTATCCTGTTCTTTTTTCAAGGTGCACAGATTTCATATTGTTCAAACACACATGCTCTACAAACAATTTGCACAGTTAATGCAATTATCACAGAGTCCTGGGGCAATATACATCCTCCTCAGCTTATGAAGATGCTGGGATTACGAGATTAAAGTAAAGACAGGCATAGGAAATCACAAGGGTATTGATTGGGGAAGTGATACGTGTCCATGAAATCTTCACAATTTATGTTCAGAGACTGCAGTAAAGGCAGGCATAAGAAATTATAAAATTATTAATTTGGGGAACTAATAAATGTCCATGAAATCTTCACAATTTATGTTCTTCTGCCATGGCTTCAGCCAGTCCCTCCGATTGGGGTCCCTGACTTCCCGCAACAAATAAAAATGGACACATTACAACTGACACCACAGAAATAAAAAAGGTCATTCACGTATACATAAACACCTCTATGCAAAACTAAAAAATCTAGAAGAAATGGATAAATTTAGAACCTGTTTAGCTGGAATCAGAAAGAAATAGAAATCCTGAAGAGACCAATAACAAGCAGTGAGAGCAAATCAGTAATTGAAAAAACAAACTGCCAACACACACACAAAAAGCCCAGGGCCAGATGGGTTCACAGCCAAATTCTACCAGACATTCAAAGAAGAACTGGTACCAATTCTACTGAAACTATTCCAAAAGATTTAAAAGGATGGAATCCTCCCTAACTCATTCTACAAAGCCAGTATCACCTTGATACTAAGCCAGGAAAGGAGATAACAAAAAATGGAAACTACAAACCAATATCCCTGATAAATATAGATGCAAAAATTCTCAACAAAATACTAGTTAACTGAATCCAGCAGCACATCAAAAAAGTAATTCTTCATAATCAAGTAGGTTTCATTCCAGGGACGCATGGATGATTCAATATACACAAGACAATAAATTAAGTACATTATACAAACAGAATTAAAACCAAAAACCATATGATCACTTCAGTAGATGCAGAAAAAGCATTCAATAAAATCCTGCATTGTTTTATGATAAAAATCCTCAACAGACTAGGCACAGAAAGAACACACCTGAAGATAATAAAATCCATATATAAAAAACTCACAGCCTACATCATACTGAACATAGAAAAGTTGAAAGAATTCCCCCTAAGAACCAGAACAAGACAAGGATGCCCACTTTCACCGCTTCTATTCAACATAGCACTGGAAGTCCTAGACAGAGCTATAAGGAAAAAGAAATAAATAAAGGACTTCAGAATTGGGAAAGAGAAAGTCAAACTCTGTTTGCTGATGATATGATCTTGTAACTAGAAACCCTAAAGACTCCTCCAAAAGACTCCTAGATCTGATCAATGATTTCACGAAAGTCTCTGGTTACAAAATCAATGTACACAAATTAGTAGCACTGCTATACACGAACCATGACATAGCTGAGATTCAAATCAAGTACTCAATCCCTTTTACAATATTTAGAAAAAAATAAAATACCTAGGAATACGCTTAACTAAGGAGACGAACAATCTCTATAAGGAGAACTTCAAAACGCTGCTGAGAGAAATCATAGATGACACAAACATATGGAAATACATTCCATGCTCATAAATTGGGGGAATCAATATTGTGAAAATGACCATACTTCCCAAAGCAATCTACAGATTCATGCAATTCTAATAAAAATGTTAAATAACAACAGTATTTTCACAGAATTAGAAAACAATCCCAAAATTCATCTGGAGCCAAAAATGAGCCTAAATAGCCAAAGAAATCCTAAGCAAAAAGAAGAAATCTAGAGGCATAACATGACCCAACTTCAAATTATACTACAAGGCTACAGTAACCAAGACAGCATGGTACTGCTATAAAAGTAGTTACATAGACCTATGGAACATAATAGAGAACCAATAAATAAAGCCAAATACCTACAACTGGCTGATCTTTGGCAAATCATACAATAATATAACCTGGGAAAAGGATACTATATTCAATAAACAGTGCTAGGAAAATTGGATAGCCACATATAGAAGAATGAAACTGGATCTTTATCTCTCACCACATAAAAAATTAACTCAGGATGGGTTAAAGATCTAAATTTAGGATCTAAAACCATAAAATTTCTAGATGAAAACCTAGGAAAATCTCTTCTGGACATTGGCCTAGGCAAAGAATTTATGAGTAAGACCCCAAACGCAAATGCAACAAAAATAAAAATAAGTAGGCCGGGCGCGGTGGCTCAAGCCTGTAATCCCAGCACTTTGGGATGCCGAGACGGGTGGATCACAAGGTCAGGAGATCGAGACCATCCTGGCTAACACGGTGAAACCCCGTCTCTACTAAAAAATACAAAAAACTAGCCGGGCGAGGTGGCGGGCGCCTGTAGTCCCAGCTACTCGGGAGGCTGAGGCAGGAGAATGGCCTGAACCCGGGAGGCGGAGCTTGCAGTGAGCTGAGATCCGGCCACTGCACTCCAGCCCCGGCGACAGAGTGAGACTCCGTCTCAAAAAAAAAAAAAAAAAAAAAAAAAAAAAAAATGGGGCCTATTAAACAAAAGCTTTTGCATAGCAAAAAAAAAAGAAAAAGAAAAAAATCATCAGAGTAAACAGAAAACCCACAGAATTGGAGAAAATGTTTGTAAACAATGTATCCGACAAAGGACAAATATCCAGAATTTATAAGGATCTCAAACAAATCAGTAAGAGAAAAACAAAATAATCCCATTTAAAAGTAGGCAAGGAACATGACTAGAGATTCCTCAAAAGAAGATATACAAATTGCCAACAAACATGAAAAAGCTCCTCAACATCAATAATCATCAGGGAAATGCAAATTAAAGTGTTAAAATACCACCTTACCCCAACTAGAATGGCCATTACTAAAAAGTTAAAAAACAATAGATATTAGTGTTGATGTGATGAAAAAGGAATGCTTCCACGCAGTTTGTGGGAATATAAATTAGCACAACCTCTATGGAAAACCTTATGGAAATTTCTCAAAGAACTAAAAGTAGACCTACCATTTGATCCAGCAATCCCGCTATTATCTACCCAAAGGAAAAGAAGCCACTGTATCAAAAAAGACACCATCAGCATATGTTTGTTTATCACAGTGTGATTCATAATTGCAAAGATACAGAACCAACCTAGGTGCCCATCAACCAATGAGTGGATAAATAATACGTGATGTGTGTATATATATACATATACATACACACACACACACCATGAAATACTGTTCAGCTATAAAAAAAAGAATGAAATAATGTCTTTGCATAACTTGGATGGAACTGGAGGACATTATTATAAATGAAGTAATTCATGAATCAAAAACCAGATTCAGCATGTTCTCACTCATAAGTGGGAGTTAAGTTATGGGTACGCAAGGACATATAGACTGGTATAATGGATACTGGAGACTCAGAAGGGGGAAACGTGGTAGGGAATGAGAACTGAAAAACTGCATATTGGGTTTGATGTTGGGAAAAAGCTGAGTGTTGGGAAGAAAGTTAAGGCAGGGCTTGCATAATGTCCTCTGGAATGTGTCTAGACTTGCTGGCTCCTTGCTTCTAGCCCTCCTAGGCTCCTGGATCAATTGTATTCCCATTATCTCAAGTAGCAGAACATGTTCCATATAAATGCTAAACCGCCACAGCTGTAGATTGTGCACCTGCCCTTTTGACCACCACACTCTCACCACCTGTTTCTTTGTTGGATTACCAATAAATAGCATGAACTCCCAGAGCTTGGGGCCTTCACAGCCTCCACAATTGTGATGGCCCCCTGGTCCCACTTTACTTCTCAAACTGTCTTTTTTCTCAATTCCTTGACTCTGCCTAACTTTGTTGCCCCCACGACCTGGTGTTGGGTCTGATCACCCCAACAGTTTGATGTACACTAATCAGGTGATAAGCACAATAAAATGCTAGACTTCACCACTACACAGTTCATCCATGTAACCAAAACCAATTGTACCCCTCAAGCTACTGAAATAAAAATACATTAAAAATAAGTAGTCGTTAAATATCTACACTATTCCTGCATCTCACTAGCCCTTACAGCAATCCCCAATATGCAGCCTGTGTCCATGTTCCATAGTCACAGGCTATACTTTACATAGACACACACACATACACATGGTATTAGGTACAAATAACAATTAACAGTCCTCACGAAAATTCAATTTAAATTTGAGGCTATGGTTTCTATGCCTTGGAATGGTTTTAGACTGCAAAACTGAAAAATATTCCTAAAATCAACCTTCCTTAAGATAAAATTTTGATTACATGTTCAGTTTAAGCTTCTGAGTCTAAAAATGGCTATAAGGTAAGTATTTTTTAAAATAGCCAATTCAGTGCAATCTCTCGCCAATTTGGCCAAGTTATGTAGTAGAAATTATTCCTAAACAGACTGAAAATCTATGACGACTTTCAATGGTCTTGCCTACCTTACTGTGTTTATGTTTCAAACAGTCAACAGAGCCTTTACTTCAGAGCCTGTACTTCAGAGGTCAGTTGCTTGGCAGTTTTCGCTGCCTCTGTAATAGCCTTGCAATACAGGCCCCTTCTCTTCTTATTCAAGTGTGTCTGGAAGTTTTCTAAAAAGTGAGAAAGGTACCGAAGAGAAAAAAAAATGCTGGAGAATTGAACCATAAAATACAGTCCTCCTATAGGACTAAAAGCCGTTATCTTTAGTAAGAACAGGGGCTGGCACCAAGGGAAGTCATGTATCTTGGCCCAAACAATGTCCCCAACACATATGGTCCTGCCATGTGGTATGATGCATTTAGAGACAATTTTGGGATTCATTTTCAAGGAATTACTGAATTTTTCCTCTTCCTTTGATGAGAAGGAAGTGAAGGATTTGGAAGGTGCATGCATACTGCCTGCAGGAAAATGAAAGCTTTCTGAGGAGCTACATTCAGAGTTGGATGATTTCAAATCATCTATGCTATCAATGCTACACACTGATGCATGGGAAGAGTCAGATATCTTTTGGTTCAAGTCCAGAGATAATGCTTTTGCTGCCCTTTTTGTCCAATGTCTATGGTTCATTCCGTTCACCAGGAGCATGCATTTCAGTTGGGTCCTGAACCTCTCACTGCTGTCCTCTTCCTGGTCTTTTCAGGGACTCTGATTTTCAGAAGGCCTTTACCTAGTGAGCGCATAGAGGCGCAGCAAGACTGGAGTTTGGGACCATCTCTGCACTCCACACTTTCTCCAGTCCTGTCTTCAGAGAAGAGTCATTTTCTTCATTCCTGTACCTCTGTGGTTTTAAAGGAAACCTGGGCAGAAGGGCACCTGACTAGGATTCTGATATTGACCCATGAAATGGACTTTCAAATGTGCATTTTTGGAGTAGAGGCTTCAGTTTGCTTCTTTTATGCCTTTTCCTTGGCAATTTTTGACAATTCCCTGAGCTTTTGCATGATCCATGTTCTTACTCTAGGAGCAGATTTTTAGTACTTAACTGAGTTTTTGACTTATCTACCTGAGCAGAAACATTTACTACTCTGCCTCTTCTGTGAGCAGTATTTCAAACCATAACCACAGAATTTCTTCTCTGGCTTTCATTTTGGAGTTTTCCATCCACTTTATGGCCAGTTTTTAGTTTTTTGTTCACAGTAGGTACAGTTTCATATCTCCGTTTTTTACTGTCATATTTAGCAGTCACTTGCATTACTACCTTTTCTAATTTTGTTTTCAACAACAGCATTTTTTTAAAACATTTATCACATAGGACTTGCCTAGGTCACAGTTTAATGGGATTATTGAAGTGGGTTCTTCCCCAAATATTTCCGTTTGGGTAGCTTACTTTTCTGAGGAGGGAGCTGAGGTACTGATTGGTTGGATGGATTCTGATACAGCAGGGAGGATAAGGTGGTCCTTCATGGGAAAGAGGTGATGTTTTGGAAGTCCACAGGCTTTCAGGAAAGCTTAGCACACGTGGTAGGGCAGGAAAAAGGTCACTGGGAACAGTACCATTCACTTCACACTTGACTTCCGTCCCTTCTTGGAATGTATGAGATTGAAGCTACGTGGCTTCCGGGTTATCTTTATAGTCCCTTTTGGGAAATACTGTCACAGGGATGCGAGCCTAAACAGCATCACCAGAAGAGCTGTGTATGTTTCCCACCAAAAGTTGGGCTATGGCACCAAATGTTTCATGGTCTCTTTTGAACAGATCCACGAGTACCCCGGAGAAGAGCGTCTACCTGAGGAAGGACGACAAGATGAGCACGTCCTCAATGCAGCGTGACCTGCTCCTCCGAGCCCGGGGTCAGCTGCGACACCAAGAAGTCCCCCCCTCGCCGCCCCTGCCCGACGGCGGCACGAGTCCCCAGGTGCTGAGGCAGGAGGCATACCGAGTCTCCTCGCGCTCCTCAGGAGCTGGGGTGCTTCGGAGGCGAGGCAGGCAAAGGCGGGTGAGGTCAGACTCTTGAGAGGCGTGGCTGCCTCAGATTCGTCACCCTCTCCGGCAGCTTCCCCTCAGCCTCCAGCTCCCGCCCCTCTGCCTTCAGGCTGCGGGCAAGCTCCCCGCAGCGACAGCAGCGGCACTGCCTTAGGAGCGGGCTCCTGGGCGTCGGCCTCCCGGTTGGGCACAGATACATCAGTGGCCGCGACTGGGAGGGGATCAGTGCCAGCTTTGCTGCTGGGGAGAGATTCTATTCCCAGCCCGGCTTGGCCGGGGCCCCACTCCCTGGGTACGCTGCTGTCTCCGCCGATGCGGCCTTGGCCGCCATTTTCCTCCCGTTTTTATTTCCTTCACCTCGGGCTGACCGGGCTCTAACAAGTGGCAAATTCTAAAACCTGGAGTGGACCCAACTTGTGAAGCCGCCCACCTCAGAGAGCGCTGCCCCAATAAGTTGGCATGAAACACCTGTTGTATAGATTTAAAAATTAGAATGAAAATGTTTTAAAACCCAACTGTTAGTATACTTAATAATGTTGGGTTCTGGCAATGGATTGTGTTTCTTGTTTTCTATATTTTCCTTTTCTTTAAAACAGGCATTTGATTCTGTAAGGGAAAAAATAAACATTATAATATTTGGTAAATATTATATGCCAACTGTCCCCAGGCCCAGATTCTAGTGTAGGTAGTGTGTGATGGGTAAGTATTTGGCAATGCACAATATGAGTTTGGGAAATCTGCCTACAACGTGATAATCTGCTTAGGATGAACCCTTCATCACACAGAATGAACTCTTTATTTTTTAACTTGTTGCAAATCATCTTCCATCTGTTGTCTGCCCTTCCGATATTATCTTCCTTGATATTCTGTGAGTTTTTGTCTGTGTTTTCTACAGCATGATCCTAATATTTTAGCTATTGTCTTTCTCACATATGTGTGTGGATGTCTGTGTGTGTGTGTGTACGTGTGCATGTACTTGTATGTGCAAATGTGTACTTCTGTGGGTATGTCTGTGTGTATTCCTGTCTATATGTGTGTGGTTAAGTGTGTGCATTGTCTTTTTGTTCATGTGTATATATTAATTTTTATTCATCTAATGACTGTTAAATTATTGTCTTCTTATCTATCTACTTAGTTACCTACATCTTATCTACCTGTTGTACAAAGCACGAATCACTTCATCACTTTCAGAATATTATTTCAGTTAACAAATTCAAATGAACATCTAATCAGGAATATATGTCCAATGCCTAAAACATGCTAGGAACTATGGAAGTTACTGTACTTACCAAGGCTAAAACATATAGTTTCTGATCTTAAAAAAGTTTATTTTGCCTTTAAACAATGTTTTCTTTCTTTAAATTGGGAAGATATATGACTAAAATGTAATTTATTTTAGCCACTTAACCAAAATTATACAATCCCCCCAAATTTCTCAACATTTATTAAATAAAAACTTAAAATTCCTTAAGTTTGCTAATAATCTGACTCAGGTGTTCTTTTCAAGGTCTCACTGCCACCCCACACTCCCACTTCCTGACTAACACAGGTTCTAGTGGTCCTGAGTAATTCACTGTTTCATAAATATTTATTCCTCCTGAATTGCCTCAAAACATTGAACATGCTATTCTTTTTTGGCCTATCCATTCTCTCTTTTCCAATTTCAAGTCATTTAAATCTGAACCAACTTTTCCAAATGAACACAGAATCCACACAGTAATGTATACCTCCCTAATACTCTTTCTTTAGATTGTACCTCTCGTTAACAATTCACACAGTCTGCATGTGTCAGTCACGAATTCTATGCAGAATGTCAGTGATGTGCTCATCACTCTGTTAGGCACTAGGAATATGACACTAACAAAAGGTACACTCTTTTCATCCACATGGAGTTTAGAGTCTAGCCGTAAAGGTGGACATTAAATAAATTATTTATAAAATAAGTACACTATGAAGAGTGAATAAACTCTGAAAAAAGATACAGAATACTATGAGAGCTTGAAAAAAGCATGTTTGTGTTATTTATGTGGAGAAACAGTGCTAGATGGCGAATGCTTTGAGGGGAAAAACCTTCTACATGTTACCTTGTATAAATAGAAAGCACTCAAATAATATTTTAATATTTTAAAGATAATTAAGTAGTTAAATATTTAATATTTTAAAGATTTTTTAAAATAAAGCTTAATTCTGTTTATATTAATAAAGTGGAAAGGCTGGTTTTACAATGAGGCTGCTTTTCATTTTATTTAACAATGATACAGCAAGCAAAGGAAAATAAGATTCTAATATAACTTCACCATATTTTTTATTTCAGTCATATCATTTTGTGTATATCATACAAATAACTTAGAATAACTTTTTTAGATGATAACCACAATTATTGTTCTGTAACTTTAGAAATAATCTATCCTAAAATAACAAGATTCTTAGTGAATAAAGAAGATTGACAAGTGCACTTAAAACATTAAAATTATTCCGAGAGTAGACTCAGTCACACTAATTAAATGAACATCATGACCTTACCAGTGTTTGGCCATCCATGAAGCCAGAAATCTCTGTGGATTCAATGTCAACCAAAAGAGCATCCAAGAAAAAGTCCAGCTGTGTGGAGACATCTTTGGACAACACCATTTCTGAAAATATACTCCAGTATTAAACTTGATTATATTGCATTTCATATTTTGTTTTGCTTTTAAGACAAAAAAAAAACAAGTTCAAGCATTCATTTTTTTCTACAAGATTTTATACAATCATTGCCTGGATTTAATACAAGTGACTTATAATTTTTGTTATCATCAAACAAAGCTCAAAGAATAATGACAATATACTAGCAGATGGATAGAGCAATTTAATCACCAGACTAGTAATAATTTGATTTCCTGAGTCCAATGACTCAAAATATGGAAGTATTCACTGAGAAATTAGGTGTGAAGTGAAGAGAACTTGAAACCTTAGAGAATAGTTATTTTCAAGGTCTGAGTTACTATGTGGTTTCAAACATGCTTCTACCTCTCCCTCCAGTCTCTTCTCATATTATTTCCATGTATTCTATCAAACTATAAAACACTGGATCTGGTTCCTGTCTAACAGATCTTACTGCTTCCCTGCAAAATCTCTTTTTCCAGCATGTTAAAATTATGGAAAAGAAACTAAAGCATGACCGGAACTTGTGATAGATACTATGTTACTTCTGTAAGGTACTTGAGGTCAAGAAATTTGTCTTTTATTTTCAGATTTCAAATTTTATAGTCTTGAAAAAAAAAAAAAAAGACAAAAGGCATTCAATACATAAAAGTACAAACATCTAAAAAAGTATTACTATAAATTATACCACCTATAAGTTTAATATGAATAACATTTCAGGCATATCTCTATATCACTATGTATAGTTAGATGGATATACAAATAGAAGGACAGATGGGCAGAAAGCAGATATGTAGACAGGTGGAAAGACTAAGGAATGGATAAACCTGGTCTTATAAGACCTGAAATACAGTACACATGTCATTACAGTAAAAATTAAATTAAATTCTATTTAAGTTTTACTTCATAGGAAATTAACAGAAGGGGAACTTAATTAAAAACAAATAATTTCCAAATTCTAAATGAATGTTTTATCAACACAAGCGATATTATCTTAAATATTATAAAGTTAGCTATTTTTAGCAACATGTTTAATGTATACATTATTTCACTTCCTTTAAAAAAAAAAATAAGATAGGAACTCTCTTGCTATTCCTCGATCTCATGTTAGTTAGATGTTATGTTCTTATTTTTATATTATCAAGATTTCCAATGTTTATCTTCTCCTTTTAAGCCATGATTTTGGCCAGTATTTATTTTTGATTCTGTTTTTTAAATATATTCAATGCTCACCACCAGCTCCTTTACCATACCTTTCTGAGAACTTTATTTGGATACATTTATTGGATAATAGATTTCACCCTTAAATATTATAAATGCCAGTATTACCTTAAGATGCTGTGCAAAATAAATCAATCCTTATTGTTTTAATGCTACAAAAGTTTATTTCTTGATTACACCAAATATTCAATGCATGTCATACAAAGAATAAGTCTGATAGATGCTCACTTCAACATTTGTTTTCACAATTATTTTGGTAGGAAAATAGGATGATAGTGAATAATGAAATGACTGCTAAAAGATGTACATCATTTCCACTCACATAGAAAGGGAAGGCAATCTTAACACATACACCAAAGGAAAGCTGGAATGTAATTGTAGTTAGCCACAATAATAACCCCAATCTAAGCTTCTAGTTCCCAAAATTTGGATCACTCTTTCCTGCATTTAAAATATACTCAAAGGGGACAGCCTAAAAGTCCCATCTAGTCATAGCATCAAGTTTGCAGAGAAAGCCTTCTATATGATGTATGATAGTCTTTCCATTAGGAGATGATACATGGCATTCTATATTACATTCAAAACTGGCTTTTCCTGACTTGCAAAATTGTGAACTGCCAAGCCACCCAATTTATTTGGAGAATACCTCAGGTGCAGAGCTTATTCAGTACTGGTCTCCCATTTCACAGAGCACTGCTACCTGATCAGAATGTTACCTGTTCCCACCACTAAACATCATGACATCTGCCTTGGAATGAAAACAACAACAAAAAAATGAACTAAAAAGACATGATTTTTTGGCCTGCACACTCCTGATATAAAAAAGAGAGAGAGAAATGGTAAGAAGATGACCTCAAAAATTAATCTTATTCCTAAAAAGGAGAGGTAGGAAATAAACAGATTAGAGTGTGTATAATTCTGAAATATACTGTGCAGACACTTTACAATCCAATTACCCTGATGGAGGAGAATGTTCCATAAACAGATAAATTCTTCTCCTTGAACACAGCTCCTTTGTGTATTGTTCTCCACACACTTCGACTCATTATTCTGTGAGGTTTGTCCCTTTCCATTGTACATTGGATCTTAGAGGCATTCACCTAGAAGTGTCACACATAACTCCCATTCACATTGAGTGTCTAAAGCATGTTTCATAACCACATCTAAATTCAAGGAGCTAAGAGAAACCATGGACAACAACTAAAGAAAAACAAGGGAAGGATTTCTCACAAAATATAAAATAAAAATAAATAGATGAAAATTATAAACAGAAGCCAAATAGAAACTTCGGAGTAGAAAATTACAAAAACTGAAATTTTAAAAAATCACTAGAAGAGGTGGTGTTTACAGGCAGATTTGATCACATAAAAGAAAGTAGCAGTTAAATATATGACAATAAAAATGATCCAGTATGAGGAGTTGAAATAAAAAAGAATAAAGAAAAATGAATAGATTTAAGGGACCAATAAGACACAATCAAGCAGACAAATATATGCATCATAGGAGTCTGAGAGAGAAAAGAGAGGCAAAAAGAGTAGAAAGAATATTTGAAAAATAATGTCTGAAAACATGAAATTAGATGAAAGACGTGAATCTACACATTCATGAACTCAACAAATTCCAACATAATAAACCTAAAGAGATTCACAACAAAACACACTGTAATCAAACTGTGCAAAGATAAAGACAAAGAGAGAATTTTGAAAGTAGCAAGATAGAAATGACTCATCATGTGCAAGGATTCCTTAATAAGATTAATAGCCAATTTATCATTGGAAACCATGGATAACAGAAGCCAGTGGGATGGTATATTTAAAGTGCTGAAATAAACTGTCAACGAAGAATTTTATATCAGACAAAGTTTTCTTTAAAATGAGTAAGAAATTAAGATATTTGTAGGTAAACAAAAGCTGGGGAAGTTTATTACCAAGAGACTTGTACTACAAAATAATGATAAAGGGAGACCGAAATGAAAAGACAATAAACAGTAACTTGAAACCATCTGAAGAAATAAAGACCTCCAGTAAAGGTAACCACTTGGACAAATATAAAAGGCAGTGCTATTGTAGTTTAGATTTGTAAATCTACTTTTAATTTTCAATATGATTTTTAAAGCATAAAATAACAACAAATTGAAATTATTGGGCACACAATGAATACAGATGTGATAAGTGTCAAAACACCAAACTAAGGGAATACTAAAGGTTTTGTGTAGTACCTCCAATCCCATTTGAGTGCAGAGTTTTGTGTAGTATTGAAGTTAACTTCATATCAGTTCAAACTTGATTGTTATAAGCTTAATGTGTTATTTGTAATATCCATAGAAACTCCTAAGATAAAACAAAAAACATATGCAAAAGAAATAAAAGGGAATTAAAATGATTAACAAAAAAAAATCAAGTAAACACAAGAGAAGGCAGTAAGAGAGGAAATGAAGAATAGAAACAACATAAGACACATAGGAAACAAATAGTAAAATAGCGGTTCTTATATGTAACTAATTCAAATATATATAGATTAAATTATAATTAAAAGGCAGAGAGTGGAAGAAATTTTTAATTATCCAATTACATGCTATCTACAAAAGTCTCACTTTAGATTCAGTGACACAAATAATTTGAGAGTAAAAGATAGAAAAAGACATTTGATGGATATAGTAGCCAAAAGAGAGTTCGGATGACTATTCTATGATAAAATTGACTTTAACTTGAAAGTCATAACAAAGGACAAAGACAAGCATTATATATTGATAAAAAGGTCAACACATTATGAAGATATAGCAATTATAAGCAAATATAACATTTATATATACCTTAAAATGGTGACCCCACTGTGAATATATAAAAGTGTATTTTGATATATGAATATGAGAAACACCGACAGAATTGAAGAGAGAAATAGACAATTCTACAACAATAGTTGGAGACTTCAATAATCTACTTTAATAAATAATAAAACAACTAGACAAGTTTATTAAGAAAACATAGAATTTGAACAGCACTAAAACATAATAAGGCCCAGCAGAAATATGCATATATATAACATGTCATCCAACAACAGCAGAATCCTCATTCCTGTCAAGTGCAAATGCAATATTCTTCAGAATATACTACATATAAGGTCAAAATACAAGTCTCAATAAATTTTAAAAGATTAAAATACACTAAGATATCTTTATGGATCACAGTCAAATGTAATCAGAAATAAGATCAGAAGGAAAACTACAAAATTTACAAATATATAAAGATGAAACAACACACTCTTAAACAGCATATGTTTCAAATTTTAAAAATCATTAAGAAAATTGGAAAATACTTTGAGATATATAAAATGTTATGGAACTAAATAGTGGTGATGGTTGTATAACATGTGAATGTACTAAGTGTCACTAAATTGTATCCTTTAATATGGTTAAAATGGTGAATTATAAGTCATGTACTTTATTACAATAAAATAATTTAAGAGAAGTTGTTACATCTTGCACTCAACTTTTAGGGGTCTTTGGTAGACCTCTTTGAATTCTGTAGACAATGTGTGTTATATTTTACTGTAATTTTTTTACCTAATTAATCCAATCTTAAGTTCCTTAACAAGAAAACCGACAAAAACAGTAAAATCAGTTCCTTAAGTTCCTTCACAAAGATGTACACTTTCACCAGTCCTATTTAACATAGAACTGGAAGTTCTAACCAGAGCAATTAGGCAAGAGAAACAACTAAAAGGAATAAAAAACAGGAAAAGAGTGAATCAAATTGTTCCTCTTTGCTGATAATATAATCTTAAACCAAGAAAAACCTAAAGACTCCACCAAAAAACTCTTAGATTTCATAAATAAATTCAACAAAGATACAGAATACAAAATCAACATCCATAAATCCATAGCATTTCTCACTGCCAATAATGATGTAGCAGAGAAAGAAAGCAATTCCATTTACGATCACTACAAAACAACACCTTAGAAAAAAGTTTAAGCAAGAAGGTGAAAGATCTCTACAAGGAAACTACAAAACATTGATGAAAGAAATCGAGGTGACACAGACAAATGGAAAATTATCCCATGCTCATGGATTGGAAGAATATTGTCAAAATGACCACATTGCATATTGCCCAAAACAATATTCAGACAAAACAGAAGAGAGAATCTGCAAATAAAGTCACATATTTACAGTCCACTGATCTTCCATAAATTCGAGAAGAACTTACTTTGCAAAAAGGAAACCCTCTTCAATAAATAGTGCTGGGAAAATAGGATAGCCATGTGCAGAAGAATGAAACTGGACTCCTAACTCTCACCATATACAAAAATCAAATTAAAATGAATTAAAGACTTAAACATAAGACCGAAAACTATTTAAAATAATTAGAAAACCTTGGAAAAACTCTCCTGGACATTGGTTTAGGCAAAGAAATTATGACTAAGACCTCAAAAGCTTGGGCATAAATAAATAAACAAATAAGACTTAATTAAACTAAAAAGTTTTCACATAGTAAAAGAAATAATCAACAGACTGAAGAGATAATCTGTAAAATGAGAGAAAATATTTTCAAAGTATTCATCTGACTGGTGGCTAATATCCAGAACATACAAGAAATACAAATAACTCAATAGAAAAGAAAATAAAAACAAATAATACCATTAAAAAGTAGGCAAAGGATGTGAGTAGACATTTCTCCAAAGAAGACATACAAATGGAAAACTGATCATTATTAATCATCAGATAAATACAAATGAAACCACAAAGAAATATCATCTTACCTTAGTAACAAAGTACATTACTAAAAACACAAATAACAATAGATGTTGGCGAGGATGTGAAGAATAGGAAACTTATATACACTGTTGGTGGGAATGTAGACTAGTACAGTTACTGTGGAAAACAAAATAGAGATTTCTCAAAAAAACTAAAAATGGTGTTACAATTTGGTTCAGAATTTCCACTACTGGGTATCTACCCAAATGAAAAGAAAACAATATATCAAAAGGATACCTGCAGTTCCATGTTTATTACACTATTCACAATAGCAAGCATATGGAATCAACCTAAATGTCCATTAATAGATGAACGAATGAAGAACATATGGCATATACACAACTGAATTACACTTGGCCACAAAAGGAATGAAATCATGTTATTTGCAGCAACTTGGATGGAACTGAAGGTCATTCTCTTATGCGAAATAATACAGGCACAAAAAGATCAGTACTGTATGTTCTAACTCATATGTGGGTGCTAAAAGTTACATCACATGGAGGTAGAGAGTGGAAAGATAGATAACAGACTTATAAGGTTAAGGAGGGGAGAAAGGAGGACAAAAAGAACTGTGTTAAGGGGGAGAAACATACAGTAAGATAGATGGAATGAATTTAATGTTTAATAGCTTAGTAGGATGACTATACTTAGCAAGAATGTATCGTACTCAGGAGATGGACACCTTAAATACTCTAACTCGATCACTATGCTTTATATACATGTAACAGAATTTCTCATGTATCCCATAAATTTGTACAAATAAAAAAATAAAAACCCTCTGCAGCAGGTTCAATTTTCAGTGAAAGTTACCTTCACTCAGACCTTTATGATCCTCCAAAACCAATGGTTTCCAAACTTTTTCATCACCTCCTTGAAAATTTCTATGCCTGACAGAGGATAAATGGTGGGCACTGATAATACTAAGTAATCATGTAAATTAAAATGCCTATTATGAACTGGATGTTGGCTGAAATACCAACTCCTAAATTTGGATCTGCACAACAGCCCTCCATTATCAAGAAACAGTGGCATTTACAGGACTTGATTCAAGCAAATCTTGAGGCACAGGCATGTTGCATAAGCAGGTATTATAGGTTCACAGGGCACTCACTTCTGCTGCATCAATGTCTTGGCCACAACCATTACCTATGACTTCTCAACATGTCCTCTTGTCCTTGTGATCCTTTGCTGGTGGCAGCCAGAGGTAAACAGCTGCAGCATTACAGTTTTTCAGTGGTGGACCTGAAAGACAGTAGTGAAGGCAAACATTCCTTATGAGCTAAAATGATGATAGATAACTGATTGTTCACTTCATCTGGAATAAATGAAGTCTAGAGATAGATCTACATCAATTATTGGGGAGTGGCTAACAAATGTTTCAAATATCAAAAGACGTGGAAATAACAAGATTAGAGAATTGGTGGCATAGAATTCTGGAGAATAGTGTGTGGATAGAATCTTGGAATGAGCACATAGTGTAAGAATGTTTGTGTCCAGTGAGATGTTTACCCATGGGCATCCACTGTAATAAAGGCTTTTATCCATCAGATGGAAAAATATATTCTGTGAATAACAACTTGCTTTTTGCCCAGCTAGCCCGGCCACTTGCTCAATGGACTAATGTACAAAGTAGCCATGGAGGCACAGATGGAGATTATACATGGAAATAAAAATATTGATTTTTTTGATTGATTGATATCTGGCTACAACCATTGTTGATCATCCAACCTACCAAATAACAGAGATTAACACTAAACCACAATTTCACGGAAGGCATTAGTCAATGGCAGTTATATTCTGTTGGACATCTTCCTTCAGGGAAATGTTGGTAGTTTATCTTCACTAAACCAAAACTCAGGTTATGAATTTGACTCCCATGCTTGCAATGCTTCTGCCAACACTACCATCAATGAATTTCTAATTGCGATTTTAGTTCTATGCAACGTGATTTTTGATATAGAAATTTATTTTTTCTCAAAAGCAATGAGGCCATAAAATCCTGATGTGGAGCTTATTTACCCAATAGCTGGCCTTAGAAAATGTTGAATGGTCTACTGAATATTTAGTTATGGTTTAGCCTGGATGGAATGACCTTGAGGGCTTGATCCTTTAAGATGTAGTATAGGCTTTAAATCAGCTCTTGATGTACACTGTTGTTCCTCTCATGATAAAGCTGCACTGCTCCAAGGATTTCTGTAACTATAATCGCAAATGATCCATTCATAAAGCATTTCTTCTTATTATTAAACTTTGTCTTCTGTTGGTGGAGTACACGCCCTTGAGAATACTTGCCCAAGAGGACACAATGGCCATTTTATTAAACTGAAGGTTGAAACAGTCACTCGGTCATTTTGGGGTTCTCATATCACTGAGACAATAGAAAAAGAAGGTTACTATATTTACAAAGGTTTTAATGAGGTTATCCTGGAAAGTAGGATTGTGACCAGAAAATGGAAACAAAAAAAAGTATGTTCAGAGACCTCACAGGTCCTATTTTGTCTTATTGTATTCACTTTATTTTGAAAATTTTAAAATCTACACAAGAATACTATAATAAACATCTATATTCTTTCATCTGGATTTATCTTTGTGTATATAGATAAAAGATATATGATGATGGTGATAAAGATGACAAATAGATATAGCTAGACCAATAGCTATAGATAAACAGATAATAAGTTTTTCTATTAAATCATCTGGAAGTTGCAGATATTGTTTCATATTTGCAACAATGTCTGCAATAACACCATGTTGCATGACATTGTTGCTTGACACCATGGCATTTCATGTCATTGTTACATAACACCAAATACATCATCATGCATCTCTTAAGAACTAGAACATTTTCCTACATAAACATAATTCCATTATCATTTTTTAATATACCATTCACATACACAATTTCCCAAAGTTCCCAAAATAAAGCTGTAAAATGGTAAATAAGCATAAGCTAAGAGCTTGCTGTACTCTACATCTGGAGGCAAGGAGAAGAAACTAGGAGTACACTTCTGTAGGGTCACAGACATTCATCCTCAGATCCACAGACCAGGACTAGATTTTAAAATAAAAGTGTGATCTTTTATGCCGTGTAATGACATTATAGGTATTGCAGATATCAAGTCTCTGAGCCAGCAGCAAATAAGTTTCAGATTCTGTTAGTGATCCTGACTTATTTCCTCTCATGTCCCCAGGCTCACCATTTCCTGTAGCCCACAGAGCCAGAAAGCAACTGGAAGAATTTTTTTCAAGTTTCTTTCACAGGTGGGAGGTGGGAACACTGCCAACCAAATCGTTGTATTCATGCAGTGAGCCTGGCTCACATCTACCATCTCACTTAGAACACTTACTTCATATGACCCTGCAGGAGTAACTTCCTGACTACCACAGGATGCTGGTTGTACAGCCCATACATGAATTTTTCTTACTCTCATAAATTACTATTTCATTTGTGGCCACAACATTGTTTATGTTATGCTTGATCCCACCTAAGACTTTTTAGTGTTCCTTTTCATACTTTATGTATCATTATTATGAGGCTGTCACAGAGAAAATAACATTGGAGCATAAACTATTCATATCTTGACTGGGAATAATCACCAGGGCCACTGCATTTAGACACACATGGTTGGGCAGTTTCTTTAAAGCACAAAAGCACCTAGATTCAGATTGAGCAGGAGCAAATATCTAGTCTGATGCTTCACACCAAGTTGTGTGCATGGAAGAGGGGTACTTTAGAAAAAGAGGCACTTGTTTCTAATTCACACAAAGGAATTATCTTCTCACAAAAATATATATCTGAAAACGTGCACAGTGAGAGGAAATATATATTATCTAGTTCTCAGAGAGGCAGCTTATAGGCTTACAATATCCCTAGTCATTTTATTCATGTAAAAACCTTTCTGGAGTATTCTGGAAAGACAGTACAGAGTTCTTCAATCTTCACATAAAAATTAATAGAGAACCCACAGTTCTCTGCTCTAATGGCACAGTTCAAAGCCGTAATGACTAAGGGTACAATTCAATAAGAAGAAATAATGTACTGTGTACTCATCCAAAAAGAGAGCTTTAAATTACATAGGAAAAATAATTATAGGAGTGAAAGCATATTTATAGTCAAAGACAATGTCAACCCTCCTCTCTTAGAATTGATAGAATAAGTAGACAACAAATGAGCTACTTGACATTAGATTACTCCACCCAACAGAAATAACTACATCATTTTCAAGTACATATAAAATAGTCACCAAGATAGACAATCATTTTGGCCAAAAAAGGAAAATGCAATTAATTTTAAAGTTTGTTCTCTCATCAGAACACAATTAATTTATAAGTCAAAGACAGGAAATTGTCAAATATTTTGAAATAAAAAATAAGTCTAAATAACTAATGTGTCAAAGAAGCAGTCCCCCCAAAATTAGAAAATGTTTAAAATTGACTTAAAATGAAAATACAACTAAACAAAAATTTGTGGGATGAAGCTACAGAATTGCTCAGAGGAAAATTTATAGCATAAACATTTATATTAGAAAGATGTCTCAAATAATTATCTAAAATTGTTCCTCAAATTAAAAAGTAGGTAAGTTACACTTAAGAAAACAAAAGACAGAAATAATAAAGATAAAAGTAGAAATCAGTAACATCTAAAATAAAAAGAAATAGGAAAAATGTCAATGAAACCAAAAGCTGGTCTGTTGAAAGCATCACTAAAGTCAATTAACTTTATACCAGACCGACTGACCAAGAAAAATAGAGAATGGACGTAGTAATGTCAGAAATAAAAGAAGGACATCCTCATTCACTACACATTCTACAGGTAATAGGAGATAAATAAAGGAATATTATAGATAAAGTTATGACCATAAATACAATAACTTAAATTGAAAGGTCTTTGAGAGATTCTAACTACCAAGAAGAAATTGAAAATTTCAATAATCTTATATCTATTAAATTAACTAAATTTATGGTTAAAACCTATCAATAGCAACGGCAACAAATTCCCAAAACAGACGCTTTACTGGGCAATTTTATCAAATATTTAATGGGTAATACAAGTTTTACTCAAAATTGAACAGAGAGAACATTTTCCAACTCATTATGAAGTCGTAATTACTCTGATACCAAAACCAAACATACCAACAGATAGAAAACCTACAGACCAATACTTCTCAAAATCATACATACAAAAATCAAGAAAGTACTAGTAAATTGAATTTAGTAATATATAAAAATGGTATTATGTCATGACCAAGTTGAGTTTGTTCTGAAATATGCAAGGCTGGTTCTCAAATATAAGTGAGAAGATGTGGTATTTAGTTTTCTGTTCCTGCATTAATTCACTTAGGATAATGACCTACAGCTTCATCCATGTTTCTGCAAAGGATATAATTTCATTCTTTTTTATGGCTTCATAGTATTCCACGGTATATATGTAACAGCGTTTCTTTATCCAGTCCACCACTGATAGGCATCTAGGTTGATTCCATGTATTTGCTGTTGTGAATAGTGCTGTGATAAACATATGAGTGCATGTATCTTCATGGTAGAATGCTTGATATTCCTCTAGGTATATACCCAGTAATGGGATTTCTGGGTCAAATGGTAGTTATATTTTAAGTTCTTTGAGAAATCTTCAGACTACTTTCCACAGTGGCTGAACTAATTTACATTCCCACAACAGTATCTAAGCATTCCCTTTTCTCCACAACCTAGCCAGCATCTGCTATTTTGTTGACTTTTTAATAATGGTCATTCTGACTAGTGTCAGATAGTATCTCACTGTGGTACTGATTTGCATTTCTCTAATGATTAATGATATTAAACTTTTTTTCCATATGTTTGTTGGCTGTGTGTATGTCTTTTGAGAATTCTGTTTATGTCTTTGCCTATTTTTTAAATAGGGTTGTCTTTATCTTGTTAAGTTCCTTATACATTCTGGATATTAGACTTTTGTTAGATGCACAGTATGCAAATATTTTCTCCCATTCTGTCGGTTGTCTTCTTACTCTGTTGCTTTTTTTTTTTTTTTTTTTCTGTGCCGAAACTCTTCAGTTAAATTAGGTCCTACTTGTCAGTTTTTATTTTTATTGCAATTGTTTTTGGAGTCTTTGCCATGAATTTGCCAGGGCTGATGTCCAGAATGATATTTCCTAGGTTTTCTTCCAGGTGTTTTATATTTTTAGGTTTTACATTTAAGTCTTTAATATACTTTGAGTTGATCATTTTATATGGTGAAAGAAGGGGTCCAGTTTCATTCATCTGCATATGGCTAGCCAGTTATCCAAGCACCATTTACTGAACAGTGTTTGTTATTGCTGGCTTTGTCAATGATAATTGTAGGTTTATGGCTTTATTTCTGGGTTTTCTACCTATTCCATTGGTCTATGTGTCCATTTTTGTACCAGTACCATGCTGTTTTAGTTACTGCAGACTTGTATGGTTTGAAGTCGGGTAGTGTGATACTATTAACTTTTTTCTTTTTACTTAAGATTGCTTTGGCTATTCAGGTTCTTTTTTTTTTGTTCCAAAAGAATTTTAGAATACTGTTTTCTAATTCCGTGAAGAATGCCACTGGTAGTTTCATAGGAAAGGTATTGAATCCGAAAATTGCTTAGAGGAGTATGGCCATTTTAACAATATTGATTCTTCCTATCCATGAGAATGGAATGGTTTTTTCATTGGTGAGATCTCTGATTTCTTTCAGCAATGGTTTATAATTCTCATTCTAGAGATATTTTACTTCTACAGTTAGCTGTATTCCTAAGTATTTTTCTTTCTGTGGCTATTGTGAAAGGGACTGAGTTCTTGATTTTACTACTCCTATTTGACATTGTACTGGAGATCATAGATAATGCAACAGTGCAAGAAAATGAAACCCAATCACCCAGATTCAAAATAAAAAATTCTATTTTTGCACATGATAGTTTATATTTAAAAAATCTCAAAGAATTTACAAAAAGTTCAGAGAATTACTCAGTGAATTTAGCAACATTGCTGCATTAAAGGTTAATATATGATAATGAACTGTGTTAAAATCTACTACCAGTAAATAATTGGAAATTGAATTTTAAAATGGTACCATTTACAATTACAACAAATATTATGAAATATTTTATATAAACCTAACAAAACATGTGCAAGTTATACATGCTAAAAACTATAAAACACTGATGAAAGATATCAAGAAGACCCAGATAAATGAAGTGACATGTTATGTTCATGGGAAATAAAATTCAAAAGTGTTAATTCTCACTAAATTGATTTCAAGGATTCAAATATATTGTAATAAAACTACTGGCTCCTAAGGCAAACAGTAAAAATTATTTGATCATCTATAGGAAAAGATCAAGTGACATATAAGAGAAAGAAAATAAGATGGTCATTAGAAAAGCTTTAAAGAAGAAAAAAAAAGAGTAAGCTATCAGTATAGCAAAGGAAAGAAAAAGCAAGTGAAGAACTTACATGCTGAAAAGCTAAGTATCAAGAACAAGAGTACAGAAAATCTGTTATAACATGCAAGACTTCAGGAACTATTGTGCAGTGAGGTCTTTCTGAAGTATCTACTAGAAAATGAACTTTAGATAATGAATAAAACAGTGTTTTGATGTAAAGACTGGTAGATATTAAATATGTAGTTATTTGTAGAACTATTAATATCATTTTAAACATCTTCCTGGCCAATTTTAGAGGATAAGGAACAAATTCACTACCTAGAAAACTATGAAAAAGAAAATAGAGCATTCATTTTGGTTTTCTTATATGAAATGTATCAATGAGTAACATATAAAGAAAGAGAAGCAGTTTTACATATTTTAGTCAAATAAAAATGATGATATCATCTTTTCAACCTATGATAAATCAACAAATCTTGGCATTGGGCCTCAATAACTGTGAACATAAGAAGCAAAAATGTGAAAACCAGAAATTACATATAAATACACCATCAACTATAAACCTGCCAAAGGGTTCAAATCTGAGTCTGATCAAGCCTCTGGGTTCAGATGCCAATTTGCAGGAACCAGAGAACAGAAGAATGTTTAAATGTTTAAACGTTTAAAATCAGCAGAACCAGAATATGGGAAACATTATAGGTGAAACAGCCCAGGTTCTTGAACAAATAATTTGCAAGAAAAGAAATAAATGAATGGGGAAACTGTAGATTAAGAAACATAACAAATTAAAATTAGCAAGAATAAACTATAAAGTCTAAGAATGAATAGTTATGTGACCACATATAAAGGAAAACAAAAAGGTGATCACCATAATTGTTAGTTTGGGAGAGAGTGAGGGTTTTGTGATTGAGATGGGGCAAGTGAAAGAGCTTCTTGGTCGGTTGGCATCATTTCTGATTTTGTAACCTAGGTGGTAATTACAATTGTGCCCAACTTAATATAATTCATTAAGCTATATATTTGTTTTGTATGGCTTTCTGTATTTGTGTTTGATTTTATAATAAAGATGTTAAAAATAAGGAATAAAAACAAAATTAATAAAACAGTTCCTGACAATATTTATGGACAGGCCTTGTTATAAGCACTGAGATGTGATATTAATTAAAATAGTCACAGGCTTTGAGGAGTGGATAGATGAAATAGGAACAATGATGTATAATTTAAATATGATCTGCTACTCAGAAATACTTCCAGCTAATAAAGTACGAGGCTCTAGTATAGAACTTTAATATTTCCTGGGTAAGATAGCATCTGAACTGGCAAATAACAACCCAAAAGAGTGTATAAAGGGATATTGCAAGTAGAAGCAAGAGCAAAACCAGAAATTTTAAAAAATAAATAAATAAATAACAGAGCAAGAAGTGATATAGGAACTCACAACTGAAGTACAAAGTAGAAATTGAAGAAACAAAACAGTACTTATTTTGAAATTAAAATGCCAATATTTAAATATAAAGTTTAAAATGAATTTATATATGGGGAGCATGAGGTGGAGCAAAATGGCCCAACAGAACCCTCCACTGATTGTCCTCCCTACAGAAACACCAAACTTAACAACCATCTACACAAAAAAGGCACCTTCATGAGAAACAAAAATCAGTTTAAGTACTGACTTGGCTACCGTGGGGTAGAGCACCAAGCAGACACTTGTGGTCCTTGATTCTAGGTATTGGCTCTTGGAGGGCATTTCTGGACCTGCCCTGGGCTGGAAGGGTGAGTCCCAGACCTAGCAACTTTCATGCCCTAGGGCCTTGAGTGAACATCAGTGTTAGCCTTACTCCCTATGGGCCTGTGTTGGGTTGCCCTGGGAAAAGACTTCTCTGCTTGTGGAAATGAGAGGGAAGAGTGGGAAGGACTTTGTCTTCTGGCTTGGATTCCAAGTCAGCCACAGTAGAATAGAGCACGAGGTAGGTTCCTAAAGTTTCTGACTCCAGGCCCTGCTTTCCAGACGGCACCTCTGGACCCACCCACGGCAGAGGAAAGCTTGTCCCTGAAGGGAAAGACACAAGACTGGCTGGCTTTGCCACCTGCTGATTGCAGAATCCTAGGACCTTGAGTGGACATGGACAGTAGCCAGGTAGTGGTTACAACAGGCCTTGGGTGAGACCCAGTGTTGTGCATGGTTCAGGTCTGTCCCAGCACAGTCCCAATGGCAGTTGTCACAGGGGCACTTTATATCCCTCCCCCAGCTCCAGGAAGCTCAGCACAAAGGGAGAGACTCTATTTATTTGGGAGAAAGTAAGGAGAGAGATCAAGTCTCTGGTAATTCAGAGTTCTTCTAGACTTTTGGGTATTCCCCACAAGCACAGACAACCAAAGCAAAATGAACAAATGGGTTTACATTAAGTTAAAAGCTTCTGCACAGCAAAGGAAACAATCAACAAAGTGAAGTGACGACCCACAGAATAAGAGAAAATATTTGCAAACTCCCCATCTGACAAAAGATGAATAACCAGAACACATAACAAGCTCAAACAATTCAACAGGAAATAAAAAACGAAAAATCTAATTTTAAAATGAGCAAATGATCTGAATAGACATTTCTCAAAAGAATACATTCTAATGGAAAACAGGTACATAAAAAGGTGCTCAATATCATTGATCATCAGAGAAATGCAAATCAAAACTACAATGAGATATGATCTCACCCTAGTTCAAATGACTTTTTCCCAAAAGACAGGCAATAATGAATGCTGCCAAGGACGTGAAGAAAAGGGAACCTTCAGATACTGTTGCGAGGAACCTAAATTAGTACAGTCACTATGGAGAACACTTTGGGGGTTCACAAAAACTCAAAAAAAGAGGTATCTTTTATCCAGCAGTATCACTGGTAGGTTACCCAAAAGAAAAGAAATCTGTATATTTGAAGAGATGTCTACACTCTTATGCTTATTGCAGAATTATTCACAATAATCAAGATGTGGAAGCAACCTAAATGTCTATCAACAGATTAATGAATACATATACACAATGGAGTACTATTCAACCACAAAAAGAATGAGGTCCTGTCATTTGCAACAACATGGATGGAATGGGAGGTCATTATGTTAAGTGAAATAAACCAGGCACAGAAAGACAAACTTTGCATGTTCTCACTTATATTTATGGTGGCTAAAAATTAAAACAATTAAACTCATGGAGATACAGAGCAGAACGATGGTTACCTGAGGATGGGAAAGGTAGTAAAGGGGTGAGGGAAAGTGAGGATGGTTAATGGGTACAAAAAATAATTAGAAAGAATGAATAAGAACTAGTATTTGATAACAACAGGGTGACAATAGTCAATAATCTAATTGTACATTTTTAAATAACTAAAAGAATATCATCAGATTGTTTGTAAAACAAAGGATAAACGCTTGAAGTGATGGATACCCATTCTATCCTGATGCAATTATTATGCATTGCATGCCTGTATCAAAATGTCTCATGCACCCCGTAAATATATACACCTACTGTGTATCCACAAAAATTAAAATTTTTTTAGAAAAATGAATTTATACATATATGTCATACTTCCTGACAGATTAATATAAAATTACATTCCATAAATATATACACCCACTGTGTACCCACAAAATTAAAATAATTTTGTAGAAATATGCATTTATACATATACTTCATACTTCCTAACAGATTAATACAAAATTACGTTCTATAATGACAGAATACAATTGTACCTGGCCACAGAATCTTCAACAAAGTAACAGCAATCAAATCAGTTCTTTCAACTGTAATAATGATTACAAGATGTACATTTCAGAATAGTCCAGATACAGTCCAATTATATTGATGATTTTACACACACCATTAGATTAAGTAGCTAGCAAGATAATCTGTTCTTTCAAATTTGTATGCAAGTAAGCAAATAAATATGGCATACAATATAAGCCTGTGTTTCATTTTGATTAGTTATTATGATTTTTTTTTATTGGTACAACATTCCAGAATCTAGCTTGTAAGTCTTCATTCACTGAAATAAAAAAGATATCTGCATCTATAAAACAAGTTCCAGCTAGTATAAGTAAACTCATCATCTGACAAAGATTTAAGTGATATTGGTTACCTTATACTGAAATCTGAAATACTTACCAAGCTGTACCTATTTCACAATTAATACAGAAAAGGATTTTCTGTGATTACCCCATTCCCTAATAGACATTGTGTGAAGAATATCAGGGAATATAGTACATTACTATGAAAACATAAATTAGGTAAGATGACATATTCAATATGAGGAGTGATTATTAGAAAAATATATTTTCAAAGGCTTATATTGATTGACAAGAACTAAATCAAGATCTTATCTCTTTGTTATTCAATATGTGAATAACAAAGAGATATACAATGGAAACAAGCCATATTGTGTGTATCTGAAGCCAGCGTATTTTTAATAATGGAAGATCGACAATTACTAAGAAACTCTGATCCATTGTCTAAGGAATCTATTAAGAAATATGTGTTTATTGGCATTTTTCTATTCATAGCATCTTGCAATAAATCATTTTAAAATACTCATAGAACGAGTCATAAAAAAATCATTTAAATATTGCATTATGCTCTTTTGGAAGTTAGCAGTAGGTAAAATTATCAGCCCATAAAAACCCAAACATTGATGAAGACTTACTCTTAAATATGCACAAGAATAATTTATAGAAATGGGATGAAATATGATTAATAGGGAGACTAAATCCATCCTGTCTTTGGAAAGAAATATTAGGTCACAGGCATAAATTGTGATATTCAAAATAACCATTGTAGAAGAATCATTGCTTTTGTAAGATAATATTTTCTTTTAATGGGTAAAGAAAATAGTCATTTTATTTTACCAGCAAAAAAACACTTATTTCACTTTGGGTATATCATAAAAGGGATATAATGTATAAGCTATATATCTCTTATTCTTAATATCATTTATGAATTTATAAAGGTCTTTTTTTCCTCCTTTGAACATTTACCAAACAGAGCTGTTGTGTTCAGAATTGATTTTGCTGTCTCAGCCACATTAAGGCTGAGATGCTTTTTGGCTTTCATCTGAATGAACAATTTCCTAGTTAGACACACTGGATTTGGAGTTGGATCAATAAAAGCTTTACTGTGTCCTTTCTCTTTCCTCTTAGAGCTCACAAAAGAGAACTAAATTCCATTCATTTTTTTCACTTGCCAGAGTGGAATCTTTAGCAATGCAATTCTGGCTTGAATGAAGAAACATAGTGAGAAATTGGCAAAGAAACAAATAGTAATATCTATTTCCCATGCTTATACTCCTGATTATCAATTACTTCTAGGTATGCATGTAAATTTGTCTAACTCTAACTATTTGTCTTTGCTGTGCTTTGGGAGTGTAAATCCTTATCAAGGGTTTAGTGTAATCCTGCTGAATCTTAAGTGGCTAACTCAAGTTATTTGCAAGGAAGCCAATTTGATTAGATCCTGGTGATTTATATTTAAAGGACTTTGAATGGATTAAGTCAAGGGGTTCTTTTTACAACTTTGAATTCTGTCATTTAAAGTGACCAAGCATTAAAAGTCAGAATTTTGTAATATTCATGAGAATTTATATACATTATTTTTTAATTATTTCCCCTATTTTATAAATGTTAATGTTTAAGAACTATGGTTTCATTTTATGTGACACATTTGAACTGAAGATAACCAGTCTAAAACTATCAGCAGTGATTGAAAAACTTGTTACAAACCAGACATAAAACTCCAAAAAAAAGGAGAGAAGTTCCCAAGGAGAAGGCATGGCTGTCATGTTAAGCCTAGTGGTGATTCCGTTACTCCTGTAGTGGCTGATATTCCAGCTATTTCACTCTACTCTTCTACTGTACTCTACTCCAGGAATCAGAGTAGTTCTTTTCTGAAATGAGCAATACTTTTTGGCTTACAGACTTACTGAATCTTATGAGATGCTGATGGTACACGAGACAAAATAAAATGATTTATTTTGTTTGTCCCAAGTCTCTTTTAAATTTTGTTTTAATGACATAAGTTATGAAAAATATATAAAATATTCAAAAGAAAGGGAGAAAAGAACCAGCTGGAAGCACAGAGAGATATAAAAACTAATCTAAAAAAAATCAGTTAATCAACAGGAAAAAGACAGCAGGGGACATTCAATGATCAATATGTAGAAGACATGCTCAGAAATTAATAGAAGTAACAAAAAGACAAACTTTATTTACTAAATATTTCTTGTGGGACTATTTTACATCAAACACTGTTCTAGATTCTAGAATATAACATATATCAATGAAAAAAAGCAGTCTACGTCCCTGACTACATGGCCCTTACATTCCAGTGAAGAAGGACCAACAACAAAAATAACTGACCTATTTAGTATGCCAGACATTTGTATGTATCATTAAAAAGTAAAGAGAAATATGGGTAGAATAGGCTAGTGCAGACTGGTACTCAACTTCATGCCTTAGTGTTTCTTGAGAAAAACATCTGACAGATATTTACTCCTAAATATTTGTTAAGGGTTTAAAAAATAGACTGAATGCAGTGGCTCACGTCTGTTAATTCCAATACTGTGGGAGACCAAGGCAGGAGGATAGCTTAAGGCCAGGAATTTGAGACCAACCTGCTTGGCTAACATAGCAAGACCCCATCACTATGGAAAAAAATGTGTTGAAAAATAAAAAGAAGTTGAAAAAAATATGACTGAGTATAAAGCTTACTCTATCATACAGTAGTATGATATCCATGAAAGGAGGTTGACAAATACAAATATGTAAATATGAAGCTCTTGGCTAAGAATTAAAAGTTATTATCCACTTCTAATATGCTATAGGACCGTGGAATTGCTAATATGAATCAAATTCAAAAAATCATAAAAGCTGAGAAATATAGATTAATGAGTATCATTTTCTTGACAAATATATGAAAGTTGTATCAACAGATAGACTAATGAAACAAACATAGTAAGTGTGAACAAGGTAAAGTGTTTCTATGAGAAAAAAATCATTCTGAGTGATGCTGATTCTTTCAGAACTAACTGAATATATAAATGGTAAAAAATCAATGAAGATGACTAGCTTAGGCTTTCAAAAGGCCTGTAATGAGTCTACATGAAAGATTATTTTAAAATGAGAAAATGTAAAAAGAAAATGTTTTTATAGATTTGAGATTGACCTTGAAGGATATTGAGGTCAGAGAAGATGTAGATTTTTCTTATGATGTAAATATCTAAATAATAAGAGTCCCTAGAGTTTATACAACAAATAAAGTCTGTGCAACACAATATTCCATGTTTCTATCATCACATTAGCTGTTCCAGGTAGTGAAAGGTCAGGTTGACGAATATAAAATCATCGATTCACATTCAGTAACAGTTACTGAGCACCTCTCATGTGTGCTGGGCAATGTACCAAGGATTAAATTACAGAGATATTTTAAAAATATGGTTCCTGTATTGAGTAAGTCTCCATGCAGCTCTTACATCCCCAATTTCCTACTCTGGATCATAAAAATCATGGAAATAGGTTTCTAGCAGCTGGCACTAGTACCATCCCAGCTGTTCTTTCTCTTCTCAGCACTTCAGGATGTGGTATTGGGCAATACACCAGTCTAGGAAATAGCTTTTACTTCCTCTGATATTAGCTCTCCTGATTCTAAGACAAGAACAAATGTTCAGCCAGAAAAAATAAAAATTAAGGCGTGGGAGTATATTTCCTCATATGGTTCCATTTGCACTGACCTCCATAGCAGATTTTGCATGCTCCAGAAAGAATCACTGACTCCAAGCTATTAAGGGAATAAGCTGATGAGTCAGGAACTGAGACTTTGACCAAGGACTCCTTCATTGAAGGACATATTCCAGCAAACATTATAGGTCCCAATGTGTCCACCCCTGTCACTGCATTTTTCTTTGCCTTGCCCTTTAGATTAGTGCAGACAACTCTGGCTTAGTAGAAAACTGTCTTGCTCCAAATCAGCACAAAATAGATATGGTTGTTAATGGTGAGAGATATGTCTATATTCTATTCTGTTTATTTACCTTCCTTTTATGCCAAGGGAGGTTTTTATCCAATTTATCATCCATTGTCGTGACATTTTGATAGTAGAAGAGATGCTCGTGACAATTACTTGGGAGCCATCATATGTAGAGGAGGACTTGAAAAAAAGAATTATCCAAATGAATGACATTTTTAGCAACCACTTTTTTGTGTTCTCAAAAGAGTCATCATAGGATGTGAGATGTGGAAATATTCTGAGTAGATTTTTAGAAAGCTGAATTTGATAAGATTCAATGACTTTACTGGATTTAGTAGGTTCTTATGTTCCTCGATGAAAAATGTGTCACTCTCTCTTTTATTTCATATTATTGCTTGAAGCAATTTTCATGTGTGCTATCTGCTATTTTTCTTTCCTTTCACTGCCATGACCTTGGATACCTCATTTTTGCTTTTATTACCACACTTTAAGTGTCCACAAACATGGAGGCTCCATTTTAAATTTTATTTCATCATTTTAAGCAGGATATATCATTTAGGAAGAGTTATTTTAAGAGCTCTGCTACTTGTAGCTCACTAGACTTTATCTGCTTTTGAATTCTCTCTCTCTCTCTCTTACACACACACACACACACACACACACACACACACACACCCCTAGCAGAAGCAACTACCATACAATATGCTCTACGTTTTTCTGTGACATTTAGGGTTAGGGAAAAACTATCAATGTCATTTAATCATCTAATCATCACCATGCCCAATTTGTCAGGTACTATTAGTCATTCTTTGTGTACCCTGGAAGCAATGAAATGTTACTGAAAAATGTTTACTAAACTGAAATTTAAAACTCAGTCAAAAATACACAATGAATTCTACTGTATACAAAACATTATACTGAATATATAAGTAGTACTAAAGATACAATGACACAATCCCTGCAAAAAGGAACTCACAATTCATGTCTGAATAAAAAAAATAAGCCTAAAAATTACTTAAGAATACACATCAATATAGAAGTAAATATATAAACTCCAAATTATGACTTTAGTGTTATGGGGTTTTACATGGAATGTCTCAGATTTTCTATTTGTTGTTCCCTATTGTTAAGAGATTTAAGAAAAATGGAGAACAAACATCCTGTCAGTTTACTAACAACAAGTACTTTGATCACAAAACAGATAATAATTCCAAATTGGCCATCAAGCATCTTAAGGTAAGTGAAACTTGTCACTTAGAAAGTTAAAGCTGCTAGGCCAACAGGAAGTAAGACACTTGTCCTTCTGGGAGGCCTTAAAGGTAAGAACTCCATAGGCAATAAAGTTTCTACTTTAATACAACCTCTTGGGGGAGAGGAATCATAGAAATCCAGGCCCCTCCTCTGACAATAGTACAATGGGATAAGACAATGATAACACACCTTCTGCTTTCTTCCAAGACACACTAAGAGTCACTATAAGATCTAGGCTGATCTCCCTTGGGTGAGGAGGAATATAAGTATAATGGAAGTCTAGTTGAAATCAAACTATGGTCCAAGATATATCATTAATGTTACTTTATCACCAGTCACATTTACTGTGTTAGTCTGTTCTCATGCTGCTATAAAGAACTGCCCAAGACTGGGTATTTGTAAAGGAAAGAGGTTTAATTGACTCACAGTTCCACATTGTTGAAGAGGCCTCAGGAAACTAACATTCATGACAGAAGGTGACAGGGAAGCAAGGCAGCAGGAGGGAGAAGTGAAGAGTGAAGGGGGCAAAAGCCTCTTGTAAAACCATCAGATCTCATGAGCACTCACTCATTATCACAAGAACAGCATGAGGAATCGCCCCCATGATCGAATCACCTCCCATAAGGTCTCTCCTCCAACACGTGGGGATTACAATTCAAGAGGAGATTTAGGTGGGGACAGAGTCAGACCATATCATCTACAGTATGAGATTATCTTGCCCTGAGAACAGAAGAGAGAGCATGGGCAGATGAGAAATTAGGGTCATAGATTCTAACGCACTCTTTGTATATTATTAGGTGGTCAATTTCATTGGCATATATATAGCTTGAAAGAAATAGAATGCATTTATTTTCAGTTTTTCCTATTTCTTAGATCTTTGCTACTCAAATTGTGCCCCACCGAACAATAGCAGCAAGACCTGGTTGCTTACTAGAAATCCAGATGATCAGGCATTATCTCAGATCTACAAATCAAAATCTGCATTTTAACAACTTACCCAGATGATTCATAGTCATGCTAAATTTTAAAGAGCATCGCTTGCTCTAACTCAATGGCCAAATAGAAGCATACAGAGATTGGTAACTTGCCCAACATAGCATTGGTCAACAATGATGGAGCGAGACAGTCTCAGGATCATTTATAAGTAAAAACAGTTTCCACATTTTATTTGTCGTCTAGTATCTCTCCAACCCCTTTTATAAAGAAGTCTAAGAAAATCAAAGTCAACCTTAGAAGGATTCCCATGGTGGAGTGAATAATAAATATTTTAGCCAGAGTCATATGAGGTTAAATATCTTTGCAGTAATTTTAAGTAATTTAAGAAATGTTGAGAAAACATTTGTATTATCAGAACTTGTTAAAACCATTATTATCACTAACGGAAATATTTACTAGGTAAAAATATAGATGAAGTATAGTTCCATTTAGGAAGATTGATAAATAAACACATGAATTTCTTCTACTTCTAGCAAAAATCTCTTTGAAATTATTAAAGATATATAAGAAACAGAAATAAGCAATAGCAGAACTGGAAATCCTGGAAGGTACCTTCAGGTGACCAGAAGAGTGGAAGATTGGAAGATTCCTGGGTCATACAAAGCAGATAGACCCCCAAGGATGGATGGATGGATGGATGGATGGATGGATGGATGGATGGAGATTATATATATATATATGTGTGTGTGTGTGTGTGTGTATACAGAGAGAGAGAGAGAGATAATGATGATGATGATGAAGATTATATCCAGAATCCAGAATTGCTACTGACCAGAAGCAGTGATGGTTAGGAAAATGAATGAATCATGGCTATCATCTAGAGATATAAATTAAGATAATATCTACCACTTAATGGTGATGAATGTCAGAATTTCCTCAGATAAATATTGACATCAACAGAACTGAGTTTTCTGATTGACTAGGAAATCATAAATGAAGTGCATGATCTAGAGAGTCAGGGTATTGCCCCAAGTAGTTTATAAACAAAATAAGAAACTAGAAATCTCCATTCTAGAGGACATATTACCACCGCACATGTATACAGACACACAGAGAGAGAGAGAGAGAGAGAGAGAGAGAGAGAGAGAGAGGGAGAGAGAAGAGAGAAGAGAGAAACTAGGCTTCTTTTATTGAATAGCAATTTTAAAAGTACTGGTATTTTTCAGCAAAGACTGGTACTTTGAAGAGTCTAATATCACAGAAAATTTTATGCCAAATCTTATTTTTTAAAAGTTAGAAAACAAACAACTTTAAGTGCAGAGAAATAACATAACTACAAACTTAGAAAAATTTTTTTCTGCTGGACAAACATAATTTTAACTGGAGCTTATAATAAATATTCAATCTAACAAAACTAATAACATAGATACTTATATACAAAATGAATTATATCATGAATCTCTGAGTATTTTAGGAAAGCAAAGTTATAAAATAACTAAATGTACTAAACAGAATTACTATATTCAATAAGCACATAACCAATTTTTTTTTAATTAAGTAATTATGGTGAGTATCCGCAATGAAATTTGATAAAACTTGGCATTCTGAGAAACACTGTCATTTAGAAAGGAATAATCAAATTAATTAAAATGACAAAAATTATTGCTTAGTTTTTTAAAAAAAATCATAGATAGGTGAACAGCAGAATGCACTTAGTTAAAATTGAATTAGAAAGCTAACTAGTAATAGTGCCAAGGAGTTCCCCCAGAAGACAGTCAAAAAGGAAAAAGAGTGAAATAGCATGAGAAGCTTTCTCATGGAAGCTAGACTCAATTTGGACATCCATATAATAGTAGTTCCAGAGAAAGAGAACAAAGAGAATTGAGAAAAGAAAACAAAGTAACAGTTCACATAAAGTGTCACAAAGCTGAAGAAAGATCATTTAAACTAGACTCACACTTGCTTCAAGCATCTTGCCAGAATATTGGCTCTTGGAAATGAAAAACAAAGAGTATACAAAATAAATTTATCCTCTTAAATATATAAAATACACTTCAACATAACAGTAGGGTTACAGAGAATATCAATTTTAACATTATAAGTTACTTAGAAAAGTACTATATATCAAAGCCTGCTGAATAGAGCTAAAGTGCTACTAAGAGTAATTTGCATAATCCAAAACACATACTTTGGAAAACAAAAAAGACTAAAAAAAATAATTAGACATTCAATTCAAGGATCAAGGAAAATTAAAGGATCAAGGAAAAATAAAATAAGGCACAACTCACAGAGAGCAGTTAATAAAGATAAAAGCAGAAATAAATCAAGTAGAAAATCTAACAGTAAGAATAATAATAATAGACAAAAGCAATAGCTGCTTCTTTGAAGAGTTTAGTGTAACAAACCAAATGTTTGCCTCCACAAAAAAGTAAGAAATCACAAATAAACAGCTTTAAGAATGAAAAAAGCAGCATAACTACAGATGTGGCAAAACATTTCATAAATCATGGGAGATTACTACATGCAATTTTTATCTATGAATTCAGAAACAAAAACAAGTTTTGAAGAAAATATGAAGTAACAGAATTTACTCAATATGACCGGAAAATCATAGAAGATTAAAACTCTCTCTTTAAAATATATCAACCCCAACAGCTTTATTTCCAAGTATTTTAAAACATGAAAATGTAGTGAATTCCCATGATATAGAAAAGTCTTTCATAAGACAGAAAATACAGAAGACCCTTCAACGTTGGCAAGATCTTGTATTACAAAATGTAAATGGTTAGTATTACAAAAAAAGTGTAGTCCCATCCCATTGATAAAATGAGATACAAAAATATAAAGTCTAAAAAATCCAGCCCTGCTGTGAATTAGAATAATGAGAGTTTTTCCCGCAATGCCAATAATCTTCATCACTATGAATCTCAGAACACTATAAACTATATTATTTGTGCTTGTCAGGTGGGAAAAAAAGTAGTTGAAATGATTTAAACAGAGGCTAACGACTTTACTCAGCTGATATACTTCTATAGCACCTGCACTATAGGTACTCTACAGGTGACTCTGAGCCACAACAGGATTGCAGCTTTTATAAGAGGAGAAGAGGAATATGAGTCCATGTGTTCTGGTCCAGGTTGCAGCTTTCTTCGTCTCTGACTGCTACTAAATTTGCAGCTGAAAAAGTTAGAAATTGTTCCAGTTATTCATACATTTTGATTGAAATGATTGGTTAAATTTTACCCCAACAACTATCAGAACAGACCTTTTAAGAGATATTTTTCCAAACCTATAGTTTGTCAAGCTTCGGAGAGGGAGGAAATGGTCAAAAAAAAAAAGGAGGACAGGGAGGAGTAAGGGGAAGAGGAAAAAAAATGAGGAAAAAAAATAAAGCAGAAGAAGCAAGAATTAAAGCAAGAGAAACTTGGTCCTGTTGAAAACCTTTTACATACTAAAATGACATGAGATATCACCTCACACCTGTAGAATGACTATTATTTAAAAAGAAAGATGAGAAGTATTGGCAAGGATGTGAAGAAATTGTAACTCTTGTGCACTTCTCATGGGAGTATAAAATTATGCTGCCACTATGAAAAACAATATGGAGGTTCCTCAAAAATTTAAAATGGAGTTACCATATGATCTAGCAATCCCACTTCTGAGTATATAGCAAAAATAAAAAAAAAAAAAAATATATAATATATTATTAATTATATTATATATACTAGTATATAGTTATATATTTATAGTATATATATGAAATCATCTGGATCTCAAAAGATATCTGCTTTCTCATGTTTATTATAGCACTATTCACAATCACCAAGGTATAAAGACAACCTGGCTCCATCAATAGATAAGTGGATAAATAATATATGGCATATATATACAATGGAATATTATTCAGACTTCAAAAAGAAGGAAGGAAATTCTGCTGCATGCATCACCATGAATAGATCTGGAAGATATTATGCTAGCTAAGCCAGGCACAGAAGAACAAATATCATCACATGATTCCACTTACATGAGATGTCTAATATAGACAAACTCATAGAAACAGAGAGTAGAATGCTGGTTGTCAGGGACTGGGTGGAAAGAAAGAGACAGTTGCTGTTCAATGGGTATAATGTTTCAATTATGCAAGATGAATAAGTTCTAGAGATCCCCTATACAACATTGTGCCTATAGTTAACGATGCTGTGTTGTGCAATTAAAAATTTAAGAGGGTAGATCTCAAGTTAGGTGTCTTCATCAAAATAAAGAAAATAAAAGTATTGTTAACATCATTTAAAAGTAAGTTAAAGAAGGCCTAATAAAATAAAATAGACTTTACAATATAAAGATCTAGACAAATGCTGAAAACACATTATATACATATTTAACACCAATTCTTTATTTTATAAAATGTATCAACCAGAAAATTATAGCAATTATCACACATCACACTACATAAACATATATTTGCTGCAATCCCTTTATTTATTTGTTTGTTTTATTTTCATTTATTTATTTATTTTTTTTTATGTTTTTTTGAGACGGAGTCTCACTCTGTCGCCCAGGCTGGAGTGCAGTGGTGTGATCTCAGCTCACTGTAACCTCTGCCTCCCAGGTTCAAGTGATTTTTCTGCCTCAGCCTCCCAAGTAGCTAGGACTACGGGTGCACGACACCACACCCAGCTAATTTTGTATTTTAGTAAAACAAGATTTCACCATGTTAGCCAGGATGGTCTCGATCTCTTGATCTCATGATCCACCTGCCTCGGCCTCCCAAAGTGTTGGGATTACAGGTGTGAGCCATCGCGACTGGCCTCTCTTTAAAGACATCAAAAAGATTAGGATATCCACTACAGGGAGCATCTTTTGTTTGCTTGCTTAGCACTGTTCCTTTCGTCTAGAAAATAACTCTTTTCTGTGGGGAATTTCTCCCCACAGCAAGACAAGTATATGGTAGGGGTAAAGGGTGCCACCAATCTCTAGGTCATTGTTTAAGGCTAAAACTCTTGGGTAAGCCAAGAACATCATTATTCTTTTCTGGATTGTTTTCAAACTGAAGCTGAAGAAAGAGATTCAATCCTAAGTGGTAGCCAAAAGTTTTGAGATATGACACATGAAGAGCTCTGTATCTGTGGTCCCCTTCAGTAGGGGGGAAGTCAGTAGCTGTCGAAACGGAGGCCAAAATAGAGGGAAAATTAAAAATTGAGCTATTCAGACAAGTGCTGGCTGAATTTCAGTTACTAATTTTGATTGTTCTTCAGGCCAAGCTACGATGACTTTTCTTTCTGCAACTGTGTGAATCTCATATTAGCTTCCACTGTTTAACTAAGTTTAATATATGCTATTTGCAACCAAGTCTTGACTGAAATGACATGACTACTTCTCAACATTGTTCCCGAGATCCAAGAAGTGCAATAACAGAAAATAATGAACACTACAAATAAAGATAATATAATTATGTATAGATGGCATTTATATTTCTCTAGAACATATAGAGATTCAATTTAGAAATATTGGAAAAAATATAAACAGATGGTAATGTTGCTAAAGGTGAAAATATATAAACCAAAAATAACTTTTCCATTCATTGGCAACAAGAAATTAGAAAACATAGTAGAAAAAATATCTAAATGCAGCAAAATCTCACGTTTCTGGATGAGAAGACACACACCAAGACATTCATTCTTTTTAAATAAATCTTGCAAAGAATACACCTAAACCATTAGTAGTTTTTGCCTTTGGCCAAGAAAGCTGAAGAGAAAAGGAAAGAAAAATGAGAAGCAAGATTTTTCATCCTTTAACCAGTATGTTTTGTATTATTTTGAATTAATTATAATCAGGTGTACATTCATAACTTTTTTTAAGAAAACAATGGTATAAAAATATTTTTAGCTCTAATATTGCAAATAATGTAATTTTTATAATATTAAGGGTAAAAGGTATATGGATGATCTGCCATAAGTTCTTAAAGAATATTAATCTATTTCAGCACTTTGGGAGGCCAAGACGGGCGGATCAAGCGGTCAGGGGATCGAGACCATCCTGGCTAACACGGTGAAACCCCGTCTCTACTAAAAAATACAAAAAACTAGCCAGGCGAGGTGGCGGGCGCCTGTAGTCCCAGCTACTCGGAGGCTGAGGCAGGAGAATGGCATAAACCCGGGAGGCAGAGCTTGCAGTGAGCTGAGAACCGGCCACTTCACTCCAGCCCGGGCGACAGAGCGAGACTCCGTCTCAAAAAAAA